>NC_052060.1:14046587-14305476 GCF_903992535.2 Arvicola amphibius | reverse complement strand
AGCCCTGTGCTATGACTAATGCAGGACACTCCATATATGCTCCTGGGAAGAGGCTCAGGGGCAACCAGCCTAGGGCCTACTGGGAAGTAGATTATACAGAAATTAAGCCAGACAGATATGGTAACAAGTACTTATTAGTTTTTATAGATACCTTTTCAGGATGGGTAGAAGCTTTCCTACCAGGACTGAGACAGCCAATGTGCTGGCTAAGAAGATCATATAGGAAATCTTCCCAAGGTTTGGGATACCCAAGGTAATCATGTCTGATAATGGACCTGCCTTTGTTGCCCAGGTAAGTCAGGGACTGGCCACCCAACTGGGGATCAATTGAAAATTACATTGTGCTTACCGACCCCAGAGTCAGGTCAGGTAGAAAGGATAAATATAAATTCTAAAAAGAGACCTTTACAAAATTGGTGCTAGAGACCTGCGGGAATGACTGGACAGCCCTCCTTCCCTTTGCCCTGTTCCGGGTTTGGAACACCCCAGGGCGATTTAAACTCACCCCTTATGAGATCCTATATGGAGAACTGCCACTGCTCATTGAGTCAGGTGGAATGTATAATCCTGATGCTATTATTTCTAGACCTTTATTTTCCTGCCTAAAGGCCCTTGAAATGGTGAGACGCCAGATCTGTGAACAACTGAAAGAAGTATGCATCTCTGCCTGGATCCATGCCTCCCATGTGAAGCGAGCTTCTGAACTACCCAAATTGCAGTATCTGTGACTTTTGACAACACTGCCAGTCAAGAGGCTTGTGTTTGGGGGACTAATCATAGGCTGACTCTTATTGGGGTTATGTAATGAGACTCTTAAGAGTCCTAAGACTCCTGACACCAGGTACTTGGTTTCTGGTTTAGATAAATGGTGGGCTTGTAATACAGGCCTGACACCTTGCGTGTTGACATCGGTTTTTAATGACACCAAAAATTACTGTGTGCCTGTACAACTGGTACCTAGGGTCTTTTATCATCCAGCTAACATGCTTGAAGATGAGTTTGACAAGCACCCAACTCGCTTTTGACGAGAACCTATTTCTCTGACATTAGCAGTAATCCTGGGCCTCGGGGCAGCTGCCCTAATACAGGCCCCTCAGTACTTTAATGAATTAAACCTAATTACCTTCATTAAAGGAATGAATAAGTGCTGTTCAGATTTGATGTTATGCCACCAATTTAGTGCTTTACAAAGTCAAGAAGATACTAAAATCTAGTACTATGATTAGAACTAGGCACTAGAAGAAGTGGGGAGATGAAAGACCTGGATAAATCCAGGTCTCCCCAAAGAAAGCCCTGGATAAATCCAGGTTTCCCCCCACACCCCCCCCAGCAGGAAGAAAATAGACAAAAAATCTAAGCAGGAAGAGAAGAATCTGAAATCTAAGATTAGCCTGTTCAATGACTGTGTTTCAGGAACTAGCTGAAGATAGTTAGATTGTAATCTTTTTTTAAAAGTTATTTATTTTTATTTTATTTTTTAAATATTTATTTATTTATTTATATTTATTTATTTATTATGTATACAATATTCTGCCTACAGGTAGGCCTGCAGGCCAGAAGAGGGCACCAGACCTCCTTCCAGATGGTTGTGAGCCACCATGTTGGTGCTGGTAATTGAATCAGGACCTTTGGAAGAGCAGGCAATGCTCTTAACCTCTGAGCCATCTCTCCAGCCCCCTAGATTGTAATCTTGAGAATAATCTTCAGAGTCTCCCCACACTGGGGGTCTTTCAGTAGTAAGCACCTTTACCAACTCAACCATCTCATCAGCCATGTATGTATGCATGCATGTATGTATGTATGTATGTATGTAAAGATTGTCTTTGAATTTGCACTTCTATCGTCTCTACCTTCTGAGTGGTAGGAGATAACAGGCATGTGTCATTGCTGTAATGGTTTAAATAAAATGCTGCAGGTCCCCGAGTGGGCAGTGAGCAGTGAAAGAAGGCAGTGGGTACAGGGAGGGAGCCCCCAAGTGGGCCTTGGGCCACGAGGGGCAGATCCCAGGCACAGAGCCACATGGTGGGTGAGAGACCTCAGTGGGGCAGCTGGTCCCATGAGGAGGCGCAGCCTTGGCAGGTGAGACAGATGGATAGACACACCACGCAGAGTAAGTGGGTATTTATTTAGTGGGTTATGAAAGGGAAGGGAAAGGGAGAAGAGGAAAGAGGAGGGAGGGAGAGAGAGAGAGAGAGAGAGAGAGAGAGAGAGAGGTGGAGGAGCTGAGCCATGGCAGCAGCTACCTCTTCAAGAGAGATGGAAAAGGAAGAGACTTGGGCTGCAAGCAGCAAGGAAGAGCTGCCTGCCTCAGCAGGCAGATGAGAAGGAAGTGAGTGGGGCTTGTCTCTTAAAGGGACAGGACAGATCATTATAATTATTTTGAATTACTTTCATACAAAAACAAACAATTCTTTTCAGTAGAGATTGAAGTTGAGAATTACCAAAATAAATTAATTCGGAAGTTAATGCTTATGCTTTTGTATTAATAATTAAAATTCTTTTTAAAAAGTAATTTTGTTCAACAAAGAAGTGTTTCTGTTGAATGTGGTGAGGCTCACATTTAATCCCAGCACCAGTGAGGCTGAGGCAGGAAGATCATGAGTTCAAGATTGCACAGGGACTTTGTCTAAAACAAACAACAAACGAAATGGGAACAAATAAATATAAAAAATATTTATGAAATTAGATATTCTTTTAAAAGCAAACCAAGGACTATAAGTTTATAATTTTTTTCAATGCTGGGTTGCTAGTTTTTAAAAAGCTTTGTCCATTGAGGAGTTGTGGAGGTTCAAAAATTGAGCCTGTTTCTACCTTGTTTGAAAGTCAGAAAATTTCAGCTGGTTCAAAGTCATTGGACTGGAGTGGCTACACACCCTGAACTAGGGTGTGGTTGCTTTGTTGACATTAAGGTGGCCTACACAGGTAGATCCACTCCACCCTGGCCAAAGGTCAGGAAATTCTGTCTTACATCTTCTCCTTTTGAAATAGGCGGTTTGACCTAGGGAATGACTGCCTTTAAAATACTTGGTCTAGGGTGGGTTCACCGCCTAAACAACAGAATGCTTTTCTCACGGTTTAATGACTTGATATCTCAAGTATTGAAGCAAATAACTGTTCTAGTTGCCCTTTGTATCCTGTTAAGGCTGTCTTTTGTCTTCTTCCCCTTTTTGTATTGGGGTATAAAAGTGTATGGAAAATTAAACATGGCAGACTTCAGTATTCTGTTTGATTATTTTTCACTCACGTCTTCTTATTCCAATCCCTGGTAAGTGGTATTTTTGTCAAAGTTGGTCTCTGACAAGGCATTTTATTTATATGTATATTTTATCTCCCCAGGAAAAGAAGTCCAGCATTTTCCCTCCTCTGAGTTTTCATTTTGCTTCCGCATGGTCCATGATGCCCTTGAGTTTGTGAGTATGAAGAAACCAGACAGACAAGGCAGAAGCAGACCATGCTGCTAGCTATCTAGGTCTTTTGACTACACCCCAAATCTGGGGCTGATCATTCTACACCTGTTCCACCTGCCTGTGTGGGTCACACTGATTTTTCCCACCTCTGTTAATCAGTGATTTCAATGCATCGGCATCACAGAGGTTCACCATCATAGTGAGAACCTGGCCGATGACTTGGAGACATAGGCAGGTAGGATCCCAGCACTTGCCTGTCTTCAGCACTGAGTGGCCATGTACGCTGTGGTTAGTGGGGCACAGGACACAGAGAAGAGGGTTAACTCTGGTAAGCAGTTTGACCCTCCTTCTGGAATACTCTATAATCAACACAAATGAATCAAATGAGAGAGACATGGAAGGCTTTTGTGACAACCCCTTCCCCCAAAAGTAATGCCCTAGATAGGAAGCCATCAAAGAGAACTCTTTGTGATAAGGGAGCAGAAGTGGTGTTCTCCCCGATAGATGGCTATGGGTGGGGGTGGAGATGTGGGGGTGGGAGGGGTGGACGGGGTGGGGTTGGGAAAGATTGTTTCTTTTAAGGGGCGGGCCACTGGGAGTCTGACCGTGCTTCAGCGACTCTATGGACAGCACAAATTGAACTTTTAAAAATCTTTTGGTTTTTTTTGGGGGGACTGGGGAGTAAGGGTGATGGGGGTACATTATGTAAAATTCCCAAATAATCACCAAAAATATTTTTTTTAAAAAAAAAAAAAAAGAAGTGGGTACAGCAGGGAATGGTGTTGAATGATGGTAATTCCAGAGTGTGGGAGATGGAGGCAGGAGGGTCAGAGGTTCAAGGTCATCCTCAGTTATGTTGCACGTTCCTGGCCAGCCTGGGCTGTATGAGGCACTGTTTCAACTTACAACAAAACCAAGACAAAAGCAGCACAATTTCATGTGCGCTGACCGTGGGGGGGCTCATCATGAAGTCTCACCTGTGGAAACAGGAGCTAGAAGAACTCAGTGTGTGGGGGGTAACAGTCAGAAACTGGACTAAGAATGAAGCAGGAAGTCAGATATAGCAGGTAAGTCATGAGGTCAGAGGACCGGTGACCAACAAATCAGAGGTTAACAGCGGAACTGCCTTTAACCTCGCCTCCTTAAGAATGCCTTGAGGGTTGAGCTCATGAGCCTAGTGTCCAGCACACTTTGTTTATGTAAGTGACATCTTACAAAATGATAGTGAAGTTTTTTACATATCTTGCTTGGATTTTTGTGGACTCTCATCTCTCTGTTACTAATTAGCTATGAGAACCTAAGCGAGCACTGCTCTCTGTTTTTATTACACTTTTTCTAATGGGAGAGAAGAGAAGCACAGAGGGTAATATATACATTGAACATTGCACTGGTTTATAAATCGTTATTCATACTTTTAATTGGTTTAGCAACTTCTGTGGGGAGAAGACACGAGACAAGAAAGTTGAACTCTCCCAGCACCTGTGTTAATGGATTTTCAATCAATGTGGACCCCACCTCTTCCTGCACGCCACCCCATTTTCTGCATACATTCCTTGGTTTGTAAATTCCTAGTGCTTTATACCCAAAGTGGAAGAATATCAGATTTGGCCAAGAAAACAAAGCATTTCTTAAGTAAACAGTAAGGAGCTCTGAAGAGCAGGACCTGCAGGTCTCAAAGGCCTTGGTCCCTGATGGTCCATATTTTGATTTATGTCCGCCTGTAATTGCCCCTGTTTTGACCCAAGAGAGGATTGTGTGGGAAGTTTGTCTGTGAGATAGAGCTGTGGAGTTGCTCTGCAGAGTGTCTGGAGCCTAAGTGGATGCAGTGTCCCCGTCCAGCCTCTGATAATAGGGAAAGTGCTCGCTCTGCTCAGCTGGGAGGTCAGCGCAGTTGCTAAACCTACGTACACGTTCTGTGAGGAAGAGGCCAGCCTGTAGTAACATCATCGAATTGTGAGTATATTTTTTTCTCTAAAATAAGACGCTTTAAAAAACATCTTCTGTTGTCTGAATTAAATATGAATGCCAATTTTGTGGTCAGTTTATCTGTTTGCCAAACTGTATAATGTTAATAGAAAGGTCATTTTTGAGATCTATAGCCTCTACCATCACAATTTCTTTTTTGCAAAATTGAATAATCTGGCTGTTACTATAAGAGTTAAGCCCTAAAAGTCATTTTCCTTAAAAACAGAATATTTTGGGGAGTGCAGCGGATAACGCAGTAATTTCCTTCTTGCCTAGAGAAGCTCAAATCAATTTCGGGCTGTGACTGGACTTAGGTGACAGCTGATCTAAGAATGCGAGTTATCCTGGAATGATGCTCCCTGTTCCATTTGCTAAGTGAAACCTGTCTTTAAGTGATGAACTCACTGATCGTGTTTACAGTCTTGAAAGGCTAGACCATAAGTAGGTTCAGAACAACATGAAGTATACTCTGTTAACGACATCTCTGTCGAAACTGTTACGATGCTATAAATACAAAGATTAGACTAGGGAAATAGGTGCAGACTATGCTTTTTTATTTCTGAAATATAGAATGTATTAATTTCATAATTTTACTGATTTCCTAAATATTAGCATGATTTCTTTTCTGCTATCATTATTAATCTATTAAATATTTGAGATAATATGGGTAAAATAGCTTTTTAAAGAAACTATGCACAGTTGTGTGGCTCTGTGAGCGTGAACTAATTAGACTAGGTGAACTGTTGCGAAGAGGAGACAGGTGATGGCCGTGTTCGGGGAAGAGCATGAGCGATGACATCTCATGGATTTGGGGGCTGGGAAGGCATTAAGGTGCTCTGGAGTTACATGGTGATGGCAGCTGCATCGAATATGAATATTCCGAATTCTATAGTTATGGCTGAATTTTATGAGTTAACTATATGTCAACAAATCACTATCAAAGCTACAGGTTAACACACACACAATATAGAAGTGCCTTCTATATTCTAAAGTTTTCTCATAAAGGAGTCGATGAACCTTTCTTTCTGCTGTTCAGAGACATTCTTCTCATTTTCTCCGGCTAGGGTAAATTCTGACTGGAGAACTTTGGCTCGAAGATGCGTCACCACGCAAAAAAGAACAACTCTGCCATGCAGAACATTTTTGCAGTGATGCGCTATTCTTTTAGAAGTACTGTAAAAATGGAAATATTTTTCCTTCTAGAGCAATCTCCTTCTGGCCTATATTAATTTATGCCGTGTTTTTATTCATAATTCAAATGGTACACGCTGCAAGAGTAAAACTAAAAATCATGAAATTCCTACTATGTGCATATAGATATCAAGAATCAGTGTTTTTTCCCTGCTAAAACTCGAGATAGATGAAAATTGTGACACCAATTTTTGATTGAGGAGGAAATGTAGAAGCTTTATAGAATGAAGGGCCTTTTTTAGCAGAATACCAGAGACAACTTGTGAAAAAATATACTTTTAGTAAAGTTATATTTATTAAAGGGATAGCAGATTTTTTTTTATCCATGCCAAGTTGATTATCTTGATAAAAGGTCCTCTCTAGCTAAGTTATTTGTTTTAAATAAATATTTATTATGAACGATAACAAGACACAATCCTTCCAGATCCACAAAGGCTTTTCTCAATGGCCAGGCAGAAACTTTCTCATGCCTTTAGTTTACTATTAATCTACTTGAGTGTTTTAAAAGTTGTATTCTGTTGTATTTATTTACTTGTGTCGTTTGTGAGTGTGTGTGCTTGTGCGGATGCACGGACGGTGGCGTGTGTGCGCAGGGCGGAAGACGACTGCGGGAGCGGGTGCTCTCGTTCCGTCACGAGGTGTCAGTGGTCAGGTCAGCACGCTTGATGGCATGCGCCATCTCGTAATCCTACTGAATGTTTAAAACTCGTTTATCTGTAATTCACTTTTGAAAGTTTTATTTTTTGCTACGTATCTATACACGATACTCCTGTTAAATATTTTAAGAGCTTTATCATCAAAACTCGCAAATAAAAACATTGTCGTGGAATTAAACTGTGAAAAATCGAAGGTAGAGGTCATGCGAGTGTTACTGTGAGCACACAAAGCAGGTAGGGATTTCATGTTTTGAAAGACCTCTCTTTTCAAGAGGGTAATTGATGTTTACCTCTCCCACGCATCCTGGATTATAACTGGTCCAGATCTGACGGTAACAGATCTGATGTAGCCACTATTTTAAGGCCTTTTTTTTCTTACCACGGTAAGAAGAATGTGATTTTAGAACGTTGGTTTTTATAACATGAACCCTGACAGTGGCATTATTACAAGGTACTTTTGTGTGGTCAAATTGTCTTTTGTTCAGTATGACTTGTCAGGTGAACCATTAACCAGAAAAGTCTTATGTAAGCAATGTGGATTGATTTTTAATTTTCAGTCTATTTTAGTTATTTAATGCTGTGCTCTATGAGGCTTAGTGATAAATACAATCAATTTTATTTTATTTTTATTTTTAAATTTTTTTTTCTCAAGACAGGGTTTCTCTGTAGCTTTGGAGCCTGTCCTGGAAGTAGCTCTTGTAGACCAGGCTAGCCTCGAACTCACAGAGATCCACCTGCCTCTGCCTCCTGAGTGCTGGGATTAAAAGCACCACCCAGCAGTACAATCAATTTTAAAGTCAGGTGAATAACAACTTCAATATTCCACGTTCATCTGCATTTTCCAATATCTGATTGAGACTCAAAAAGAGAAGTTTAGAAAGAAATAGATGGTATTGCTAAAATTACTACACAAATCAGACCTAGACTGGTCTTGAACTCACAACGTCACTACGCTTGGCTTCAAGCTCAGTGTGTAGCTGAGCCTGGCTTTGAACTTCTCATCTTCCTTCCTCTACTCTCCAAGGGCTGGGCTTACAGAAGTATTGCCACTACATTCAACTCACAATTCTTTTCTTTCTTTCTTTCTTTCTTTCTTTCTTTCTTTCTTTCTTCCTTCCTTCCTTCCTTCCTCTTCTTTCTTTCTTTCTTTCTTTTCTTTCTTTCTTTCTTTCTTTACTTCTTTCTTTCCTTTTTCTAGATAGGGTTTCTCTGTGTAACAGTACTAGCTGTCCTGGAACTAGCTCTTGTAGACCAGGCTGGCCTCGAACTTACAGAGATTTGCTTCCTCTGCACAATTCTTTTTTTTTTTTTTAGGCATAAAGCTTTATTAAAGGAGAGAGGGAGAGGGGAGAGGAGAGAGATGAGATGACTGACTGGGATGACCGAGGATAGCATTGCTGGAGAGATGATGGGAGAGATGAGGAGAGACCTTGAGAGACGATGGAGAGAGAGAAAAGAGAACAGAGAAGGGGGAAAAGAGGCAGAAGCGAAGCTCCCTCTCCGAGAGGAAGATGAAAAAGAGAGCTGCACAATTCTTTTTATATGTAAGGGGAGTCAACCGACTTAAGTGGAAAAGCTTTCACACAACTTGGTGTTACTCCTCAATGGAAGCTTCATATTGCAAGTACACTCACTCAGAGGCATCCCTCCTTCATACATAGCATATGTGACTGGCGCAGTACTAGCAGAGGACTGGGGTGGGGGTGGGGGGCTCATGTGCTTTTAAAGGAGCCTAGATCCTTTAGGCCAAACAGGACTCGACTTTCAGACGTATAGCTATTGGAATCTTCGTGGAGAGAGAAATCTTAGTTACATAGCTCACATGAGCGACACACCAAAGAAAAGTTAAAAAATAATTTCAGATACTCAGAATCATCTATATGCATTTTGGGCATGATTAAAAAGTCCCATTTTTGCTGGACGTGGTGACACATCTGTGAGTAAGTAGTTCAAGGCCAGCTTGGACTAAAGAAGACTTTATCTCAAAAACAAAACAAAACAAAAAACAAAACCAATAAATAAGCCAAAGAAAACCTTTCAAAATCTCTGCAAATATTTTCTTCTTTGTTTTTTTTTTTTTGGGGGGGGGGGGGAGAATAGTATTTTTCCTTTTCTTTGATTCAAGTGTCTCTGTGTAACCCAGGCTGGCCTCGAACTCACCTCCTGCCTCAGCCTCCTGAGGAATGCGCCACAGTGCCAGCTCCTTATCTTGTAAGCAGGGGATAAAACTGCAAAATAGGACTGCCTCTAGAGTGACCTTCTCCCCTCTAGATAGCTCCCAGCCTCAAAACTGTGGCTTCCTGTTTAGGGCTATTTAAAGACACTGTTTCCGGAGTTTCTTCCCAGGAAATACCAACAACTAACAAATTATCCGTAAGGCGTAGTCTTAGATTTTGATCATGTTTTCCTCGCAATTTTCACTTTTTGTGTCTTCCTATTAAAAGTAAATCTGAGGAGCTGTTGTCATTATTCCAGCAGCACAGATATTAAGGCTTTGTTTTTGCCTTATCAGTGTGCTGGAGGACGAGGATTTCCAAAGGATTTAGAGGATTAGGACAGGATGTGAAAGCTGCCATTTCCCACTCTTTAGCTTCCGCTGTATTCGTGAAGAGGTCTGGTTTTGACTTTTACCTTAATTTTGAACCTGGAGATCTGGAAACCATTAGAATATATATATTTGGTTTTGTTTTTTGAGACCGAGTTTCTCTGTGCAGCCCTGGCTGTCCTTGAACTTGCTCCGTAGACCAGGCTGACCTTGAACTCAGAGAAACACCTGCCTCTGCCTCCTGAGTGCTGGGATTATAGGCACGTGCCACTGCTACCCAACAGAATAATTTTTTTAAAAAAGATTTATTTATTTACTTTGAGACAAGGTCTTATTATGTTACCTTGGCTGGCCTGTAACTCTTTACTTGACTGTGCTGGCTTCAAAGTCAGAGCGATCCCTCTGCCCCCTGGCTCCTGAGTGTTAGGTTTAAAGACGTGTGCCACTATACCTGCCCAAACCACAACAAAAATCTCTCTCCTCTCTCTGTCTCTGTGTGTGCCTGCGTGTGGGCATGTGTGTCTGTGTGCATGTGTCTGTCTGTCTCTGTCTCTCTGTGTGTGTGTGTGTGTGTGTGTGTGTGTGCGTGTGTGCATGTGTGTGTGCGTGCACCTGTGGAGGCCAGGAAAAGATGCTGGAATGCATGGCGCTGGTGTTGCAGGTAGTTTTGAGACGGAAACCAAACTCTGCTCTATGAGAAAGCAGCAAGTGCTCTTAGCTGCTTAGCCGTCTCTTCAGTCTCCTAGAACAGTAGTTTTGGGGAATGAGTTTGTGTTAAAAGCTGTGTTTCACATGCACTAATCTGCTCCTTCCAATACCTTTTCTGGAAGAGTGTTGGTACTATAACTGATGAAGCCAAGGTTCAGTGAGGTATAATACATCGTCCATAAATAAGCGCTGGAACAGTGTTTGAGTTGTAACTTCAAATTTGGTATGCTTCGAATGATTATTGCCAAGTTTATTAAGTCATTTAAAGGCTAAGCAACAAGAAATTCGCAAAATTAAATAATTTGGTGTTTGAAAATATGTCTATGTGTATGTCTGAAGGCCAGAAGAGGGCACCAGAACTCATTACAGATGGTTGTGAGCCACCATGTGGTTGCCGGGAATTGAACTCAGGACCTTTGGAAGAGCAGGCAATGCTCTTAACCACTGAGCCATCTCTCCAGCCCCCTGTTTTTCTTTTCTAAAACATTGTGTGTGTGTGAGCCCATTCACGCACATGACGTATGTGGGGAATGCATGTGTCATTGAGCTCAGGTAGAGGGCTGAAGACAACTTTATGCAGTTGGTGCCCCTTTCTCACCTTTACATGAGTTCTAGGAATTGAACTTGCCACTTCTGTGGCAAGCTTCTCTACCCCCTGAGCAATCTAACCTGTTTAAAATTTTTATTTACAAAAGAAAATATTGCAACTTTTGGTTGTTTTCTTGGGACAGTCTTGATATATTGCTCAGGCTGGTCTTGAACTTATAATGTAGTCCTGGTTGTTAACGATGAAGATTGTCCTGCCTCAGTCTCTAGAGTGTTGAAATTACAGGCGTGCGCTACCACATCTGGCTTTATATTGTAATTTAATAAAAATCATAAGTAATCTGTTGCAATTCTCTCCCACCTCAGGTTTTATTCTGAAAGTGTCTAACGTTGCTGAAGTCAACAAAGCAGTAGAAACTGGATCAGAGAATGGCAAATACCTATGTCACTGCGTCTGATGGGTACTGTCTTGCTGAACCCGCACAGCATTTCGGTATGTAGTAAGAAACTGTAGTAGATCTGTTAAAACGTGTGTGTGTGTGTGTGTGTGTGTGTGACTGGAGAGATGGCTCAGCAGTTAAGCTAAGCTAAGCACTCAGACCAGACTCTGATTCCCAGCTCCCATAAGCTGTCTCGCAACCGTCTGTCCCAGTTCCAGAGGGTTCAGTCCCCTTCTCTGGCCTCCTCAGGCACCAGGCACACCAGAAGTGCACAGACATACATTAATGCAAAATTCTCTCACGCAAAATAAATAAATCTAAAAAATGTAGACGATTAAAAAAATTAACTTGGAGGAATTGGAGTTAGTTTTAAGGACAAATAGAGGTGAGCTTTTATGTAAAACTGAACCTGAACTAAAGGCTCAATAGCCTTTCCAGTCCTTGAAAAAATTGTAAAGATTCAGTTACTTATTCTCTAATTTACGTGTATGTCTCTGTGTGACTGAGTGGGTCTTCTGTGTACCGTGAGCACAAATGCCTGGGGAGGTGAGAAGAGGGTGTCAGGTCCCCTGCTCCTGGAATTACAGGCAGTTGTGAGCCACTAAGTGGATATTGGGAACTTAACCCCGGATTCTCTGCAAGAGCAGCAAGGGCTCTTAGTTACTGGGTCATCTCCCCAACACCCAAATATACCTGAAATTTTAATCTTAATGCAAGTCTTGGAAAACAAAAGGCAAGAGGCAGAGGCAGAGGCAGAGGCAGAGGCAGAGGCAGGAAGATCTCTGTGAGTTTGAGGCAAGCATGGGCTACAGAGCAAGTACCAGGATAGGCTCCAAAGCTACAAAGAGAAACTCTGTCTCAAAAAAAAAAAAAAAAAAAAACCAACCACCCAGTTTAACATAGTAAAATTACATATAACCAAACAGGTATCAAACAAGATTTATAGTTACAATAGCTATATTTACTTTATCTTTTATCATATTTAAGGAAAACTATAACTATAAATTCTTCAACTCCATCAAAGACTCCAGAAAGATATATAATATTACCTAAGTAAACAGGAAGTACATTGTGAACAACTTCCCAAACTCTAGAAATTACAGAGACATCTCACTGCATGGACAGTCACTTACAGTTCTTTTGTATCGTTGGGACAACCATCTTCAGCCTACAGACCCATAGTATCTAGCAGACTTTTCCATAATGCAGGAAATTTCAAGGCAATTCCACCTATTTTGGCAATTTGTCAGTCACTTTCTTCTGTGTGCTGTAGAATGTCAGGCAGACTCTTTCATGTAGCAGGAACCTTGAAGGACTTTCTCAGCTTCCTTAAACAAGTTCAGCAGTCATTTTTCTGTGGATCCTGCATGTCCAGTTCATCAAGCAGTCCAGGCAAGAGCAGTCTCCTGCCCAAATGGCTAACAAATTCCACAAGGAGCCTCTTCGATGCCCATCTTTCTCTTGAAGTAGATTGGTGCTGCCAGGAGCAGATGTGTCTCATTGTCATGAAAAGTTCTTTTTTTTTGTATTTTTTTTTTGAGACAGGGTTTCTTTGTAGCTTTGGAGCCTGTCCTGGAACTAGCTCTTGTAGACCATGCTGGCTTACTCACAGAGATCCGCCTGCCTCTGCCTCCCAAGTGCTGGGATTAAAGGCATGCGCCACCACTGCCCAGCTCTGAAAAGTCCTAACCTCTTAAACATTTTAAATGCCATATTCTGAAGGCCTCTGAATGATTTGAAAAATACCTATCTAACTGAAATATGTCTCTATATATCTAGAAAACCTAACTAACATGACTACAAGCTTGACTTATAGATGACTCTCTAACCTATATTTCTTAATTATACATTGCATTTTTAAAGAGTCGCACAAACATGATACCTTAATCAAGACCAAAAATATATATATACAGTATAACAAAATTGACCTTAAATTTGTATCAATAAACCAAGATCCATACCAATGCAAAGTATTCATCTCTATATCATATTTCCCCCTTAAATGTAAACAAACATTTATAGACAATATTTTGGAATATGGGTACAGTTCTTCTCCAAACTGCTTCCTGTGTTTATTTGGCAAAGTAATTTTTTGAGGGCTGTTCACAGAGACCTTTCAGGGTGCCTTAATCCATCAAACCACATTAGTCTAGAAGAAATCCATAGGTCCTCATCTTCTGTGGAAACAAAAGAAGAACCTCTTTTCCAAAGCAACATATCCTTAGACCCAAATTCTCAAGTCAAGATACCTTTATAATATCCATGCTGGTTTAGCTTAGCAGCCCATACAATAAAATATATATTTCTCTGTACTTAGCTCCTTCTTAGGCAAAAAATTCAATGAAAACACAATAATATGCATAATCCAGACTCTGTGCATATTTCATCTTCATGTGGCTTGTTTTTACTCTATTTTTATTTTTTATTATCTTTACTCCTTTAATATATGACTGTACTCCATCTTTTTCATTTTTAATAAACCATTTACTTCTTTTTATAACTCTCTTTATTCTTTATCTTCTCTCTCCTAAGCCTACATGCATTTTTTAAACACACTGTGTCTCATTTAGAGGTCTTTTTCATCTGAATTTGTCTTTATTGTGTATCTGTATTTATTTTTTGACCATAAGTGCTTCTTAAAATACTAAGCCCTTCTAATGAACTTAATCGGCACCATTGTTAGGGGAAATATGGCAGTGCCTGCTTGCCCTGCTCAGTTAAGCCTTTCAGAGCTGTTGGCTGCCATTGAGAACCATGCTCACAGTCCCATTTTTATGCACACAGCCAATCTATGTTGCCATTAAGCAAGGTATAGCATTCTGCTCACAAAAACCATTTAAATGCTCCATAGCTGGACCTTGTCAGAGTTTGTGCTGGCAGCACAGCCCAGAAAGCCAGCATTTCAAAATGGCAACTTTTTTCCTGCTACTACTGAATCAGGAAGACCTCTCTTAAAAGAGCCATGCCTCTGCTTGTTTCTAGTAAACAGGGCCCACCCAAGAAAATGCTGCTACCAAACCAAGCTTAACTCTGTTCTTTTATGTCTAGGATTTTAAGCTTTCTCAGGTTTTATATGGATTTAGTCTACCATGTTGGTGCGCCAGTTTATTTCAAGGAAGGCTGCTTGTTCTTTCCCAGCTGTGTGATTATTTCAAGGAAATAATCACACAGAAACTATATTATTGAAATCACTGCTTGGCCCATTAGCTCTAGCTTCTTTTTTACTAACTCTTACATATTAATTTAGCCCATTTCCATTAATCTGTGTATCACCATGTGTCAGTGGCTTAACAGGTAAAGTTCTGTCTGACTCCAGTGGGGCTACATGGCTTCTCCCTATCTCTGCCTTCTTCCTCCCAGCATTCAGTTTAGTCCATGTCCCCTTCCACCTCCCAACCCCTTGTCTAGCTCTGTTCTATCCTATCATGGGCTCAAGACAGTTTTTTTTTATTAACCAATAGTATACATAGAGAATGGAATCCCATATCAGGAAGTGGGTCCAAACTTGACATTACCAAATTATACCAAGAGGCACCTCTCTGTATGACTTAGATAGGCAGGTGTTTGCAAAGTACCAAGATCATTTCTAGATAAGGAGCTCAGGCAATGGCCTAGTTAACACAGGACTTATGGGGCATGGCTGTGGTCAGCCTGCCTCTGGGCCTGTGTGTGGGATTCTGAATGTATTTTTACTGTGCCAGTAGCCTTCTCTGCTTAGGGTTTTGCTTCCTAGAAGACTTGTTTCCAAGAGGGACAGATTTCCCACTTATGTGTTGAGGCAGTAACCATAACAAAGGAAATGCAAAAGGTAGGGGAAAAATCAATTAAAAATCTGGGTATATTCCCTTTTCCCTAAGGAGAGAGACTAGATTAGTGTATCCACCACTAGCAACTAATGCCCTTTCTTCTGGCTCCTGATCCACCTCTGTACTCTTCTGGGGTGATAGCATCTATTTGGTATTCTAGTTCCATATACTGTGCTCCTATTATGTTAGACAGGAAGCCCTAAGGTGCAGTGTTGAACTAACATTCTGTTGAACAAAAAACATTTTGAAGTTTGAAAACAATTATGAATATTTGATATTTATTTATTTATTCTTTTTTGTGTCAATAAAACTAGATATTTTGCCAGAACAAATCCATTACCAGCTGTGTGACACCGATTTCCAAGACCCACCCTATTGTCCGTATTCTACTGCTCAGTTCCCTCCAGCTCTACAGTCCCCATCTTTACAAAGCCATTTCAACACATATGGCTTGGATCCACACTTCGGTGGTGGCGGCTGGAGTGGACTTGATGCTCACGAATTGAGTCAGTCCACGTATATGGTTGTTCACAATGAGGAGGATGGATTCCCTGGCATACAAAGGTCCAGACCAACTTGCTCTTTCCCCTGGAAGGGGCAAGATGAGCTCTGCGTGGTCTGCGGTGACAAGGCCTCTGGATATCACTACAACGCACTTACTTGTGAAGGCTGCAAAGGTAAGGGCTAAGTCACAGCAAAACAGACAGCGCTGCACACTCCTGATGTGCACACACAAGCAGAACACCCACACACGTAGAAAACACTTTAGAAAACTTGAGCAATCATGGCTTCTCAGCCTTTGGGCTAAGATCAAGTGTAAGCCATGAGAAACAAAACCAGGGAGAAGCAGTTTTAAAGGGACCAGTCTGTATCAAAGGCAGGAGAATAAAATGTTAAGTTTAGGGTTATTTTCTCTCTTTCCTTCCTTTTCTTCCTTCTGTCCTTCCTTTATTCCTTCTTTTTTTTTTAATCAGGGTCTCAGTGTGTAGCCCTAGTTGACCTAGAACTCACTATGTAGACCAGGTTGGCCTTGAACCCTAAGAAATCTGCTTGCTTCTGCCTTCTAAGTGCTGGAATTAAAGGTGCTGGCATGTACCACCATGCCAGATACTAGGGTTAATTTCTTTCCTTCCCCTCTTCCTCCTCCTCTTCTTCTTCCTCTTCTTCTGTTTCTTCTCCTTTTTTGAGACCAGGTCTTTCTATGCAGTTCTGGCTGCCCTGGAACTCATTGTAAAGACCAGGCTCTCCTTGAACTCGCAGAAATCCACCTGCCTCTGTCTCCCAAGTGCTGATATTTAAGGACCTTCCCTACCAGATCTGCCTCTTCATTTTTGATGAGGAGTTTCACATTTCAGTATCAAACTCAATACATACAAGCGAAGGTTTTCCTTTTTCCTGGAAGAATTTAGTGCTGGAACAAAACATGACCTTTTATTAAGATCAGAAAGTTAATCATGACATCTTTTTATGTGGTTGAAATAATTTACACTCTTGGAGAAAATCTGATTCTAAGTCAAAAGATTTTTTTTCCTTTGTAAAGAAAGAGAAGCAATTGAAAGTCTGGACACAAAAGGCAGTGTTTGTGAGGAGTGAGAGTCTTCAATTCTAATGGTTATAAACCCTTCCTTAACCAATAAATGTAGGGATGGGAATGCAGGCAGGTGCCTGGGCACTTAGCACCTCATTTTGGATTTGATCCTAGCACCCTCAAAAACTAATCAATCCAAACAACAGAAAACAGTTAGGGCAATGTAACATAAACAAACATGTATGTTCAGGGTAAAATTTTACCTCTAAGTATTCTCAACATTTGCAAAGACTTGCCAAATGGAGACTACAGGAAATTTGAATTCAGCATCTCACTGTTGAAACTGAGCTGAACAACGAGGCACAGTTTTGAAAACCGAAGCTGAGCTTTTATTTTGTTGAATTGAAATCATGAAACAACTCTCTCAAGTGTCTACCGAAATGAATATGCAGCAGAACTTTAGAAGGGGCATTGACTAAGCTGGCAACCTCGCTGGAGCGAGCAGAGAATGGCAGGGATTCCCCTATAGAATTAGGAGAGCTGCTGGAGAGGGAAGAGAAGGGCTTTCTCCTCAGAAGGGGAAGTGCTCCACAAGGGGGCGGGACAGTCTGGAGGGGCACTCCTGCCTTTGTGGGCAGAAATCAAAATGTGGGGTCTTAGGAAAGAGAGGCTTTTCTGACATTTTTGTTTTAGATGATCACATATTCTATCAAAGGAACATTGAGCGATGCTTTGTGGGATCTTGATATTCTGTAAAATGTTTAAAAAATTCTTGCAGGTAATTTACCTATAGTAGAATAGAGTCATCTTAATGTGATAATCTCCAGATGTTATAGCGTAAGGGACAACCTCATGGAGGACTGAGTACACCGTTTGGAAAGAATTAGGTAACTTTCCAGATAAATGTATATTTAAGAAATACATATTTTATTTTATTGAAATAATCTAGTTAACTTGATTACTTTATTATGAAGGTAAAATGTTATTAAAATGAGCAGTAGCTAAAAATATCAATATTAAACTTTGAAAACTTTTGTCCTTAGGTTTTTTCCGCCGTAGCATCACCAAAAATGCAGTCTACAGTTGCAAGAATGGCGGCCACTGTGAAATGGATATGTACATGCGTAGAAAATGCCAAGAGTGCAGACTGAAGAAGTGCAAGGCAGTGGGGATGTTGGCAGAATGTAAGTGCCGTTGTGTTTGTGGCTTGGTTTTGTTTTTCTGAGGGGAATTCAGCTTTTTTCCGACTTTAATTACCTGGCAAGGAAGTCATGCTAATGCAGGTGGGTTCCCGGGGCAAGGCTCACCCATTGTACCGGGATGTGCTGACCCCTATGATTTCCACAAATGTGGGAAGCTCAGCTGCATAATTTGTATTAGTGTGTGGGGGGGGGCTGCTTTCATACTCCCCTTTGTACAATAACATTGAATTTAAAAATAATAAAATAACCAGGTGGTGATGGCTCATGCTTTTAATTCCAGCACTCGGGAGGCAGAGCCAGGTGGATCTCTGTGAGTTTGAGGCCAGCCTGGTCTACAGAGGGAATTCTAGGATAGCCAGGGCTGTTACACAGAGAAACCCCATCTTGAAAAACCAAAAAATAAAAATAAAATAAAAAATTCCAACCTTATTGAGAACAAAGCATTCTTTAAGAGTTATTTTGAATATTGTCATGTTTGTTTACAAATGGACACATGCACACCACACACATATGCACATTGTTTGCTCAGTATGGATGGCATTTTAAATTTAAGTAGTGATTTCCATAAACTTTGCTCTGTACTATTTTGCTCTAGTTTTGGAATCAGTCAAAGATTCATCTTCATTAGAAGTTCTTTTGGGGCTGGAGAGTTAGCTCAGCAGTTAACGGCACTTAGTGCTCTTGCCCAGTTCCTAGTCTACATGGCAATTATTCACAGCCCCAGTTACAGAGGATCCAGTACCCTCTTCTAACCTCTGCAGGAACCATGTGTGCAAGCAACACACACACACACACACACATAAAATAAAATAAAATACATAATAAGTTTAATGATCTTGTATTTTTATGTTACTTAACCTAAAGTTATATACCAAGTAGAAAAAGTGCAAAATTTAAAGGTAGTAGTTCTCAAAAGCTTTCCTGATATCCAGGTATCCACAGCCCACTAGCAGTTAACACATGGCTATAGGGACTTGTCTCCAAATACCCTTAGAGATTAGCACGTTAACATATGAGGTTTGGGAGACACAATTCTGTCCGAAGAAACCCTGGAAAAAATTGTCTTTTATTTATTAACTTATTTTATAGACAGGATCTCATTATGTAGCTGGCCTGGAACTTGAGAAATCTGCCAGGCTGGCCTCAAACTCATCGAGATCCCCCTGCCTCTGCCCTCCAAGTGCTGGGATTAATAACGTCTGCCACCGTACCTGGACCAAAAGTTGCCTTTTAACCTGTGTCAGAAAATGCTTGTGAAAGGAACGCAGAGTCTTCTGAGGGACTCTCTAAGCAAAATGAAGCACCCTTTGCTGTAACTTTAAGGAATTACTGTAAGCAGAGGCTGTACTTTATTTCCTGGCCACCCAGACCCAAATAATCACACGGAAACTATATTACTTACAACATTATTTGGCTGATGGCTCAGGCACATTTCTAGCTAGTTCTTACATCTTAAATTATCCCACTTCTTATTTTATATTTTACCATGAGGCTCGTGGCTTGTTACCTCTTTCTTCTTGGGTGGCTACATGACATTTTTCTCCTTCGGCAGCAAACGGTGTCTCTTTGTGATGGTGTAAATCACAAACAATCCCACACCAGTTTGGAATTATGATTAATAGAATGGTTATTTATTTAAAGGGGAAAAAACTTACAGATCACCGTTCCAGACAACAGCCCTCTGCGCAATCAGGAAGGGAGCCTAGTCGTCAGAAGCTCGTCAGAAGCGGAGCCGGAAGCCAGAGAGCGAGCAGAGGGAAGTGGCCGCATTTTTAAAAAGAGAGACCACGCCCCAATGGGCTGGTATCTCAGCGGCTATTGGCTGAAGGAGCAGAAGGAGCTCCCACAACATCTTTGATTCCACCTACTCTCTCTATATATATTTCTGTTCAGATTTCCCACCTGGCTTTATTCTGCCCTGCCATAGACCAAAAAAAGCTTCTTTATTAATCAATGGTAATAAAACATATTCATAGCATATAGAGGGGATTACCACATTGAATTGTGGCAAGATGAAACAAAGAATTGATGAGCACAATTATTGTGACTGGTGAACATAAGCCTTATTCACATTTTCTTGTCATCCGTATCCCGCCGCCATTGCTGTAGCTCTTCATACCACGTTTACCCAGTTGTCCTAATATCGTCATGTGTCTAGTGCATTGAGCATCACTTCCTCCTCCTTCTCCTTCTTTTCTCCTTTCTTCCCCCTCATCCTTCTTCTCTTCCTTCTCCTCCTTTTCCCTTCCTTCTCCTTTTACTCTTCTTCCTCTTTAGTTTTCCTTCTTGCGGCCTTGAAGGTTGAGCTCACGTTTCCCATATATTTTAGCTACACCCATAGACTCCTTTTCTACTTAAAAAAAAAATTGAAGACAGGTTCTGCCCAGGTTTCCAAGGCTGGATTCAGTGTGTGATCACCTTGCTATAGTCTCTTGAGTAGTTGGGTTACCGGTATATAACTACCATATCCAATACTTGATAGGTTTAAAATGATTACCTATTTTTGGGTATTCTTGTTCTCTGACAAATAATAATATAGAAGGATTTTAATGTGTTTGTTTTGTGGTATATTTCAGTTCCTCATTTATTTTTATTTAATAGGTGTGTTTTAAATATTTATGAATATGACAGGTATATTGACACTTGCATAATTTTGAGTAGTGACTTATGGTAGCTGTTGCTGGTCCAGTAAAGGCACCAATGGACAATTAAACATTCTATAAAAGCAATAATTGTCAGGCTGGGGAAACAGCTCAGCAATTAAAAACATGCACTGATCTTGCAGAAGATCTGAGTTCAGGTCCTAGCACCCATATTGTGAGTCTCACAACCAAGAATAATTCCAGCTCAAGGGGATGTGACACCTCTCGCATTTGTGGGCACCTGCAGTCATGGGTGCATAACCACACCCAAACTCATTAAAAGTAAATCTTTAAAAATAAACAAACAAAAACAGTCCCCAAATAAATATTATTCATGCTTGAAAAATAACTAAATGCTTTGTCTGGCATGTAGGAAAAATTGACTTAGCTTATTTCGAAAATCCTAAGAGAGTCTTTTTTAGTAAAGTCAGAAAGTAAGAGCTAATTTTTCATTTCCAAATTATGTTTAGATTTTTACACAAAATATTTACATATTAATTGCACCTTGGAAATGAGTTTTTCTGTAAAATAACTTTTTGTCTGGTATGGCCATATTTCAAGGAAACAAGATAGCCTGACGGGAAAGTAATACCGGACAGCTAGTTAAAGCACACACGCACAAGAGACGCCTATGCTTGTTTATTCCTTTAAGACCATTTTCATCAAATCCTACAGTGTTATTTTTTGAGACAAGAACGCTTTGTGTGAATTTTGTAACATCACAGGTTTGCTCACAGAGATCCAGTGTAAGTCAAAGAGACTACGCAAGAACTTCAAGCAGCAGAGTGCCCTTTACTCGGATGTCCAAGGGGAAGACGACGGAGCAGACAGCAAGCTTGTATCATCCACCACCAGATCTGGAAAAGGGGCAAGATTTTGCTTCCATACCATCTGCTGTTTCTTGATTGACAATGGGTGTGCTAGGCACACCTTACAGGTGCCCTCTGTTTCCTTACAGGTTCAGGAAAGCATGACACTAACTCAAGATGAACATCATCTTATGAATACCATAGTGACTGCTCACCAACAATTCACGGTCCCTCTAGGGGAAACAAGTATGCTTGTATGTGTCCACCACTGGAAAAAAATAACTTGTAATGACTGTTATTAAGAAATGATAGCAAAAATGGTTAAAACATCAGTAATTATCTGAAAGAAAATACCATTTATCAATTTGATTTCTTTTTTTATGGATTAGCTGCAGGAGTATTCCAACCCTGAACTAAGTTTTCTGCGACTCTCCGAGGCAGCAGTCCTACACATACATATGCTGGTGAATTTTACCAAGGGACTCCCAGGTAAAACTCTGTTTCATTATTTTTTAAAGATTTATTTATTTATTTATTTATTTATTTATTTATTTATTGTGTTATGCACGTTTTGCCTGCAACTATGCATTCATACCATGTACACACCATATCATGGAGGTCAGAAGAGAATGTGGGATCCCATGGAACTGGAGTTACTGACGGTTGTGAGTCATCATGTGGGTGCTGGAAACCAAACCCAGGTCCTCTGCAAGAATAACAAACACTTAACAACCACTGAGCCATCTCTCCAGCCCCCAGTTCTCTGTTTTAAAGGGAAAGGGGTAGCACAGCAAAACAAAACCTCCAGTGTGAGACACAGCTCAGTGGCAGGGCACTCGTCTAATGTGTGGGAGGCCCTGGCTTCAGTAGAAAACTTTATTTTTCCAGTAATGCTACTTCTAACTTTAAAAAAAAGCTTATTTTATCTACTTCAATTAATCAGGTGGGTGTTAATATAAATATTTACAAAATTTATTATAATGATGTAGTTTTTTTTTCAGATGAATCAGGAAACAAAGAAATTCCCTGCAGTACTAGAACAAGTCACAGTTGACTAAAACCTAATTATATATAACTCAGTTTCTTTATATTTGTAGGTACAGTAGCTCATTATAAAATTACATTCTTCAAGGCTAAAGCAGCTATATTTGATCTGTTATTTCTGGAAGAGAAGTGTCCCCTAGTTCTGATAAAAGTCTAAAATATTACCACATAGAATCAACAATTTTATTCAGATTTGAATTTATGTATTGTGATTATTCCCAAGAAGCATTTAGGGATGATAGGTAAAGAAATATTTTTTAAACATTGAATTCATGAATATTATCTTTTGATTTTCTTGTTTCTTCACGCTTTGTATTTTTTAAGGATTTGAAAATTTAACCAGTGAGGATCAGAGCGCATTACAGAAGGAATCAAAGACTGAAGTGATGTTCCTTCACGCAGCCCAGCTTTACAGTGGGAAAGAATCAACCTCTGAAAGTAAAAAGAAAAAAAAAGATTTTCGTTTAACTTTCACATAGTCATGTTAAACTTAGCAACAAATTATGTGATATTAAGTATTTACATACACAAACACATTTTTAAGCACTGGTTTTTGGAAATAGACTCTCATGTACCTCAGGCATCCTAGAACTCACTATATAGCCAAGGAGCATCTTGAACTCCTGATGCTTCTGCTCCCGCCTGCCAGCTGATGAGACGACGTATGCATATCTCCATGCCTGGTGTATGTGGTGCTGGGGATGGGGCCCAGGGCCTTGTGCATGTTAAGCAAGAACTCTACTCATTGAGTGACATCACCAGCCTCTTTATTTTTTCATTTTATTTTACCAATTAGTGTAGAAACAAACGCCTCATGATAGCTGTTTATAGTTTTCTAATATATTAATCTAGTTAGCATTTTTTCTCTCACCAAAGTCATTCTTTTTAAAGTTGATTTTTTAAAATTCTTGTTAGACTTTTTGTAAACAAAGACTGTTCTTTCATTCCCAAGCACCCAGACCTAAATATTCACACAGAAAATATATTAATTACAACATTGTTCGGCCAATGGCTCAGTCGTATTTCTAGCTAGCTCTTATATCTTAACCCATTTCTATTGATCTATGCATTGCCACAAGCTGTGGCTTACCGACAAGGTTCTGGCATCCTTCTCCGTCACCAGCTGCATGGCATCTCCTTGACACCATCTTCTTTCCCCCTCTATTTCTGCTTGGATTTTCAGTCTTGCTGTATTCTGCTCTGTTATAGGCCAAAGTAGCTTCATTATTAGCCATTGGTAATATTCATACCATACAGAGGGGAATCCCACATTAGAATTTCTTACATGTATACAAATTTTTTTCAATCACACTCACCCCACTTCCTCTCCCTCCAACTCCCCAGGACTCCCCACACTTCTTTCTCCTAATTTCATGTCCTTCCCTACCCTTCTTAAAAATAACCCAGTGACTCTAATTGGTGCTACTCATATGTACATGGGTGTGGGCTTATCCGCTGGAGGTTGTCAACTTTGAGGGACCAAGCCTCTAAAGAAAGAAACTGTATTCTCCCCCCACAGCAGCTGTCAACAGCCAACAGCTCCTTGGCTTGGGTGGGTGGGGGCTTCTGTGCTCTTAAGCCAGGCTCTTCTAATGGGGAGGACTTTTACAGGTTTTTAAACATTAAGGCAATAATGATTCTAAGACACAGTGGAGCTCTGGGTGAAGGCTGTATGCTTGCTTTGAAACTCACAACTATAGGCTACTTATCTGTAGAGCACCTCTGTGGTGGAGTAAAGTAGGCTAGTGTTGAACCTACTATCCAGTACCCACTTCCACAAAAATCAGATTTCTTTTATTTATGATTTTTTGAAACTGGGTTCTCTGTGGCTTTGGAGCCTGTCCTGGAACTAGCTCTTGTAGTCCAGGCTGGCCTCGAACTCACAGCGATCTGCCTGCCCTTGCCTCCCAAGTCCTGGGATTAAAGGTGTGTGCCATCACTGCCCAGCAGAAATACGTTTTTTTTTTAAATCAATCAACCTTTTGAATAGAGCAGGAAACCCATCATTGTTCTAGTGTGTGCATGCAATAATTCAAAAGTTCTATGTTGGTTGAGGATAAGGGAAGAAGCAAAATGACAAAAACAACAAAAACAACAAAACGTTTTGCCAGCAATGTCAGCTGCCTTCACTAGCTGCACTTGCTACAGGGCTAACCTTTTTAAATTTACTTGTTTATTGGTTGTTCTTCCTGTATACACTAAACCATAAGGTTGCTAATGGGAGACTCCTGATATCCTCGTCGGTGATTGTTTGAATAGTGTTTGCTTTAGAGTCACTGCAGCCTCTGATGCACTAAAGAAATGCTTGGAGGGTGTGGGTGTTTAAGAAAGACATTCTTTATAGTATCATGGAAAACTCATTTTGGAGGGTCTTCTGTACACTCTACAAAATATGAGCTATTAATCTGGTTTTACGTTCCAGTAACAAAAATGCTAAAGATATTACCTTAGGGGATTGTTTTTCACACGATAGTTATGTTGGATTCTGAAAAGATAGTGAATTTACTCTCTATATAATGATTAGGGGAAAAATTAGAGTTTGTATTTTTCTCTTTTGCTAGGTACTATGAGACCATCAAAGCCCTCAGCTCGTACACGGAAAGCACATAATCAGGGCAGTGATGAAAATGTTTATTCTTTGGAAAACCTTTTCAAGGAAGGCCGTCCTTCTGCTACCCTAACTGGTAACATCGTGCAATGCAAAGTATCATACTGGGTGGCCTTGCTTTCTTTTCTCCCTTCTTTTAATTTTATTACAAGGAGAGTGTCATGGGCTCTTCTCACAGTTCCTGGTTTGTCTGCCAAGAGTGTTTCAGTGGTGAAACCCTTTGTAGACACAGCGACTACATTTATTAATGTTAGACAGGTCACCAGTGAGCCTTCTGTTTGTAACCATCTTTTTTTGGCTACAACACTGCAATTCTTTCCATCCATAGGTGGGACGCTTCTGAATTATTCTTTCAGGTGCTTTTCAAAGTTTCCTAGGATGCTGATGTCATATACAGCCAGCATCACAGTATCAACCACTTTTATGGGTAGAAGAGTAAGCCTTACTGTGGATAATACAGAAGCTCCCAGAGAGGGGCTTCTGCAGGCTAAAGGCTCTCAGTCCCACAGCCTCCTATTTGGTCCACATGGTGACCCCCTGCCATTGTTCTGGTTTTTCTCAACTGCCCACCTAATGAGCCCACTACTGAGGTTCAGGCATGGCCTTCAAGAGCACAGCAAAGGGAATTGTTCTTGCTGGCAGTCACAGAGGCAGCCATCCTGAGTCCCGCCCTTACTTCATTTTTCTTAGATTTGAGAGAAAGAAAGATAATCACAATGTGTTTGCATCTGTTACATTCTGATGAAAATACACTTCTATTGATCTTTTTAGGTATTACTAAAGAATTCATTGCCTCACTGTCCTACTTCTACAGAAGAATGAGAGAACTTAATGTAACAGATACTGAATATGCTCTGCTTACAGCAACAACAGTGCTCTTCTCAGGTAAAAACTGCCAGCTTTAAGGCACTGGGTGACATCTGCGCGGGATCACGAAGTTGCTGGTTATGAGTCTGCTCACTGAAGTCGAATGCACTGATCATTCCATCAGAGTGTGTTCCATGAGACTCCTTTAAGCTCTCTGTGGTGTTGTAGTTTCCTGCATCTCAAAATGGCTTTCCTGCCCTTATGCCCTCTTGGATACACTCTCCCATGCTCCTGAGAGACAAAGTTTCTTTAGGGAGTTAGCTGTAATCTAATCTCCATTTTACTCCTCTTACTCTTGAACCCTCCACAGTCAGATTTCACTCCATCCCGTCCAGTTCACCACAACCTGTCAATAGCTTCAGGTTCTTGGCATTGCTGATCCTACGGGTCAGTTCTCCTGGGTCTTCATCTTACTCAACCCATTAGTTATGTTTGGTAGAGAAGCTCATAAGCACTTAAAAGAAAGCAATAGGACTTCCTGTTTCCTGTGAGCTTTCAGGTGGCGTTTTGTAGCCATGATGAAGAGCTCTGGTGTGTTGGGAGGACTCCTCATGCTTTTTGTGTCAATTCATCATCGTCTCTAAATGATGTAGTCTGCTTTACACACTGGCTCCAGGTTAAAGTGAGGCAGTCGCTCAACATGGGTACCACACTGTTTCAGGCCATGGAAGTCTTCCCAGGGTACCCCTGCCCCGTCTTGATTGATCAGGCAGGACAGATTTGTGATCTTTTTTTTATTCTGACTTTCTGTGGCATCAGGGTTCAAGAAGGCTCACTAGGTACGCTCATTGAAAGGGCAATCGTGTAGGCTCCAATGCAGCCAGATTTCATTATCCACTTTCCAGTATTGGATAGCAGTGTTTACAGTTACCTGAGCTTGAATATTTGGAAAACCAGCTAAGAGTGTTACCTAGGAAAAGTTCACCCTGGCTTGACCATAAAAGTCTTCTTTCTTTCAGTTCAGTTTAGGAATTCAGCTACAAATTCTGCATGGAGCAGTAGCTTAGAGCTCATGTGACTATTGAACAGGTATTTTAAATTTAAAATGCCGAAAGCTGAACTTCAGAGAATTTTCAACCTCATCCTTTTATATTTCCCCTCAACTTGTACTAAACCATATCTCCATCTTCCAAATTGCAGGTGCGAATTAAAAAAATCCTTAACATCTTTTCTTTCTCCTATCCTAATAACACATATGCATCAAATCTGTTGGCTCAATTCTAAAGTATATCTCTAGCACTTAATCCTATCTTTCCTTCCTTCCTTTCCTCCTTCCTTCCTTCTTTCTGTCTGTCTTTCTTTTATTTATTTATTTTTTGTGTAGTCCTGGCTGTTCTGGAACTCACTCTGTAGACCAGGCTGGCTTCGAACTCAGAGATCCAACTGCCCCTGAATCCTGAATGCTGGGATTAAAGGTGTGCACCACCACTGCCTGGCTTACTTCTTACTGTTTCTAGCCTAAGCAGTGTACTTGAATCCACTTATCTAACTGAATTTTCTGATTCTATGCTCTTTGACTTTCTCTCCATTAGTACTGAGAGGGACTCTCTGAAAATGTAAGTCAGATCATGTCATTCATTCCTCTGTTTGTACCCGTTGGTGGTTTCCTATTTTGTACAAATTGAAGCTAAAAGTCTTTCTATTATTCTCTATTGTTCTTTTTCCTTTTTCATCCTCTACCTGGCCACATTGCTTTTGACATAGAGATTCACTG
The DNA here is from genome assembly GCF_903992535.2 of Arvicola amphibius. Lineage (NCBI taxonomy): Eukaryota > Metazoa > Chordata > Mammalia > Rodentia > Cricetidae > Arvicola > Arvicola amphibius. The sequence continues at coordinate 14,277,798 of NC_052060.1, read as the reverse complement.
AGCATGGCAAGCGCTTGTGCAGAGGCCACTGTTATTGATTCATCTTTTGCCTCTTTTTGCTCAGAGTCCTATCTGTTGCTGTTTACTTCTCTCTATAGCACATTCTCATTTTATTTTTGCTTTGTAACATTTTTTATTCGTATATTTTTGTTGATGTGTATGTCTTCCTTGTCTGCATGTGCTCCCCATGTGCACAGTGCCTGTGAGTCCAGGCGAGGGCGTCAGATCTCCTAGAACTGGAGTTACAGATGGTCGTGAATCACCATGTAGGTGTGGGAATTGAACCCCAGTATTGGGGAAGAGTGGCTAGTGTTCTTAACTGCTGAGTGCTCTCTCCAGCCCTCTATTTTTGCTTCTTAAGATGTATTTGTCTCTCCTCCCCCACCCACTGCATATTAAGAATATAGGTACAATAAAGGGAGCCTGTAGGGTTCATTGCTGCATAGTTAGTGACCCCATGGATGAGGCTGCTGAAGCCTTCAGAATTTCCCGGTTGGCTCATATCTCAGGGTAGGAAGCCACAACGTCTTACCCTTTGCTTCCTGTTGGCTGTAGAGACATTACTTGCTATTTTAAAGATCCAGGCAAGCCTCTCACGGCTGTTCTCTTCCCACCATTACTCACTGATTCTCTCCTTCCCCTGGGACTGTGTGGAAATTAATGCTCTATGTTTTGGGGAGCTGATCTGAAAAGTGTGATAAAAGTAGAGCATAGTGCAATGGAATATAGTGAGATTAAATAAAATGAGGAACAAAGACAATTATCAAGTCTAATGTGAATTAGGGATCTTTAAGTAATTGTGACTTGTATTATTTAATAGCTGCATCATCTTAAATGAACTCATTATTTCTACCACTTTAAGTCAACATTTAAGATAAACATGTTTTTCAGATCGTCCATGTCTTAAAAATAAGCAGCACGTAGAAAATTTACAAGAACCGGTCCTCCAGCTTTTGTTTAAATATTCAAAACTGTACCATCGGGAAGAGCCCCAGCATTTTGCCCGCCTCATAGGGCGGCTTACTGAACTGAGAACTCTGAGTCACAGGCACTCAGAAGTCCTCAGTGCCTGGGAAGCAAAGGACCCCAGACTGCTTGTGTTACTCTCTGAGAAATGGAATTTGCATTCAATTTACTGAAATGGAGAACCTTGAGGTTTGTCTTAAAATTTCAAAATCAAAAGTAGATGACTGACTGGAAAACCGTAAGCCACTGTGCTACCATCCTTCACTATAAAATGGAGGTCCTACGGGCTCATCAGGTTTTGTGGAATTTCGGACTCTCAGTAAAGGAACACTCTAGATTCTTCTCGATGGAGCCATGTGATGGCACATTCCCTGTACTTGGGAGATGGAGGCAAGATCCTGAGTTTAAGGCCATCCTGGGTTGGATAGTAAGACCTCATCTCAGAAGAAGAAAGAGAAGAACTGATGGCCATTATTTCTTCATGAGTCCTTTACCTAAAGAAACTAGTTGTTTTCATCTAGCTGAAAATATCCAATGTATACATGTGAACAGAGGTTAGTTGTATAGTTGTATAAGGCAGTGTGTCTGCCTCACTGATTAAGGACACGCTGATAGAATAAGAAGCTGATGCTTAAACCTCTTCTTGTGATGGCATTTCATGGATGATTAAAGAGGAAAAGATCTTTTCAAATTGTGTCTTTGTATTTTTGAAGAAGCATATGCTAATTATACAAAATAGTGAGTTCTGTTGTGAAAATTTCATATATATATGAGTATGTATATATTCATATATATGTATATGAATATTTCAGTTGTATTTGCCACCACTGTGTACTCACCACACAGTGCTGATGCCCTTCTTGTCCCCCCATTGTCCCCTTCTACTTCCATGTCTTAAAACAATAGATTCATACATGCAAGAAAACATCTGACTCTAGTCTGAGTCTGGTTCATTTCCCTGCACATGAAGATGTCCATCTGTTTTTCTGCAAATGACATAGTTTTATTCCTCTTAAGGACTGAATTGTGCATGTATATCTGTGTATATCACATTTTATTTATCCACCCATTTGCTCATGGCACCTAGTTTGATTCCATATCTTGGCTGAAATGGATTTGCTGCAAGCTGCCGAGGTCCCAAAAGCAGCCAGTCCCAAGTGGGGATGGCGCACGACCACTCGGCAGAAAGGTGGCTGGTCCCCAGCAAGCCATGTGGGTAGGTGGTGGGTGGGAGACAGACAGATAGGCACACCATACAGAGTGGAGTTGGACATTTATTTAGTGGTTATGGAAGGGAAGGGAGAAGGGCAGAAAGGGGGAGAAGCAGGGCGAGGGAGACAAGGGGGAAAAGGGGAGACGTGGGGAGAGGCAGAAGCTGCTTCTTCCCCAGAGAGGGACAGGAAGAGAGGCTAAGTCTGCAAGCAGGAAGGGAATGGGCATGGCTTATCTCTTACAGAGACAGAACATTACATTGGCTACTGTGAATAGTGCTGTAATAAACATAACTATGTAGGTGTTACAATTTTATGTGGCTCTTGATTTAGGTGTTTTCCCAGAAATGGTATAGATTATATAGTAGGTCTACTTTTAGATTTGAAGGAAATGAAATAGTGATTTCCACAGTGACTACTTCTCAAGGGTGTATAAAGATTCCTTTTCCTTCAAAATTCTTACCAACAGTTAATTTTCCTTTTCTTTTTTTAATTAAAAAAAAGTGTGTGTGTGTGTGTGTGTGTGTACCAAACACATTTGTGGACATCAGAGGGCAGCTCTGCAGAATGTGTTCTCTCCTTTCACTTTTATGTGTGTTCCATGATTGTCAGGCTTAGACACAAGAAGGAGCCTTTATCTGCAGAACCGTCTCACCCCACCCCTATCCTGCCTTACCCTGTGTGGCTTGGTGTGGTGGCTGAAAAATGCAGGCCCATTTCCACCTTGTCTGCTGGTCAGAGAGTTTGGAGACTGACAAGTGTAGTTGCACATCCCAACTCAGGATGTGATTGCCAGATTCTTTTGAAATTAAGATAGCTCATTCTGGTAAGTCCTTGCCATTCTGACAGGTGGTCAGGATATGCAAATGTACTTTTGCTCCTTCTTTTGTAACTATGAGGTCACCTGGGGAGGGGCAGTCTTCAGAATATCTGACCTAGAGCACCTTTGCAACCTAGGAAACAGAATGCTAATGATTTGGTGTCTCAGAGTGACTAAACGATTGACTGTGTGAGTTATCCTTTGTATCATGTTAATTAAATCTTTTGATACCCATCCCTACTTCCCCCCTCCCCTCCCCCCCCCCCCCCCCGTTTATGTTGGGTATAAAAGCTGTGGAAAAATAAACATGGGTGAATTTCAGGATTTCAGTCACTGGAATGCCCTCCCGATACTTTCTATGGTTTCTGTTCTGTTATTTTTTATGTGTCTTCATATTCCTTATTCATATTTCTTCAATGTCTGCACCCCGACCCTGGCAAGAGGTGATTCTGTCGAGACCGGTCCTCCCCAGCTTGGTTCTGGGAGCCTGACCGGGGTGACGAGCGAATGAGAGAAACAACACAAAGGCAGAAAAACTGGGATTGCTCGTTGTCTCAGTTACTTTTCTATTTTTGTGAAGAGACACTATGACCAAGGCAATTAATGAAAGAAAACATTTAATTGGGGGCTTGCTTAAAGTTTCAAAGAATGAGTCCATGATGATCATGGCCAGAACCATGGCACCAGGCAGGTAGGCGTGGCACTAGAGAAGTAGCTGAGAGGTTACATCTTGAAAGACCCCCAGAGTTGGGAGACTCTCATTCAAGTCTCGGGATAACACGACCCCCCAGGAACTCACGAGAGACCATTCTTGCTGTAATCACATGGGGTTTATGGACAGGAACCAGCGCGCTGGAGCCCAAGACTCATATCCCATGCGGGGGTAGAGGAGTTTGACCCCGAGTAGCTGGGAGAAGGGGTATTTAAGGGAAGAAACCACAACCCAAAGGGGGTAGGGAGGGCGTCATTGGAAGATTCTGGAAATACCAGTGATAATCACAAGGGGGTAACTCCCTGTTTCTCAAGATTGTTCTCAAGATTATAATCTAACTTTGTGGTCAGGCAGTTCCTGGAACAAAGTCACGGAATTGGCTAACCTAGATTTTTGGCTCTACTTTTCCTGCTAGGGGGTCTGGATTTATCCTGGTCTTTCAATCAAATCTGTAAGTTGGGGCAGGGGACATAAGAGGGGGGCTGACTGGGCCTGGTATAGGCTTTGGAAATCTCAAAGCCCATCCTCAGTGACACACAGCTAATCTTCAAACAGTCCCCTAAGTAGGGGTCAAGGAGTTAAATATAGGAGAGAGTTGGGTCCATGCTCATTCAAACCACCACAAGTAGGCCTCTGATGGAGGGTACCAACTAGACAACAACCTAGAAGCGTAGCATATTTATTGTGCATCACATATAGAGTCGGGTTAGCTGGTCTTGGTTGAAGGTCTTCGTAGCCAGGAAGTCTAAAGTTGTAGTCATTCTGAGGAGGAATAGTTCTGCAGGTGACAGTTTTTGCACACATGGTCAATATCTATGTATGGACCAGAGGAAGGCTTTGCTATTATCATGAGTCTGAGGCACTGGTCCTTGGCATGGCTGTACTCCTGTCAATAATCCACATTCCACTCAGTACTTCCTCTGACTTATACTTCTAAATTTATTCCAAAGATAATATCAGCTAAAGATAAAGAAACCCATTTTAATACTCTGTAATGTTGTAAAACTCCGAGATGGTCCTGTACTACCTGCTATATGGTACTACGCCTGTAGCGCCCGTGCCACTACAGGTCAGTACATGAGCTGGGAACTGGGCTGAGAGACTTAAAAACAGACAAACATAGAGATAGAGATGTGGGTCACTCTTGATACAAGAGTGCCAAGTTTACTGTGCTCAGAAGAAGCTTATGTAGGGCTCTGGCCACACCCCAGCTCTCGGAATCTTTTAGCAGCAGCCTGCCAGCCTGCTCAGAGTAGAGGAAAACAAATTGTTTTGCTCAGAGCAGCTACAAGCATAGGAAAAACAAGCTGCTCACAGGGAATTCAGGGTCCGGGGGTCCACAGCCCCCAATAGCTCCCAACATAATGTCACATATACAAATACCCTGAGAATACTCAGTACAGCTTGACTTCATTAGCTAAATTTTTTTTTAATCAGAGGTGTGCACCACCACACCCTTTTTTTTCATTTATTTATTTATTCTGTATACAATATTCTGTCTGTGTGTATGACTGCAGGCCAGAAGAGGGCACCAGACCCCATTACAGATGGTTGTGAGCCACCATGTGGTTGCTGGGAATTGAACTCAGGACCTTTGGAAGAGCAGGCAAAGCTCTTAACCTCTGAGCCATCTCTCCAGCCCATTAGCTAAATTTTTAAATGAAGGTCTGAAAAAATGCTAATGAGTTCTTTGATGAAACTACCAGGCTTGGTGAATTTGCCAAAATTAATATAAAACTGAGGAGGCAAAGATGAAACGCTTTGGAAAGCAGTGTTTTTAAATAGCTTCATTTCTCTTCCCTTTTTGAACAGACACAGATTAAATAGTCTCTATGTGGATGCACAACGATATCCTCTTCAACTGTTTTTTAAATTCAAGACTGCGGGTTTAAACAGCAGGCTTACATTTATAGCATACACATATGCGTGGGATATAAAAAGTAGCACTTAAACCCTATGAACACTATTTATAGAGTGCATTGCTATTATAAGGCCACTGTTTGGGAACGAGGAAGGGGAGAAGGAAAGAAGGGAAAAAGGAAAGAAAGAGAAAAAAAAGCAACTAAAAATAGCCATCTAGGTACCTCGGGGACCTTTAGATTGTGGATGCAATGGGATCCACAGGCGCCACTTCCTCAAGCTCCTGCTTCCAGATTTCTCACCATGATGGACTGTGAGTCCAAGTTGCTATTGTTATTTGATCACAAGAACAAGAGATGAAAATTGGTTCTGAGAAGTGGGATACATAAACACAACAAATCTGACCTTGTGATTAGTGCGTTTTTGCAAGGAATTTATGAGAGAAATTTGGAGAAGCGTGGAGTTGTTGCTAGAGGAACCCTCAACTGCCCTAAGCAGAGCTTAAGTGCAAAGGCCACAGTTCCAACAGTGTCAACAGAGCCATCCTGGCTCATGAGGTTCCAGAAGGAAACAAAGACTCTATCAGAAATTGCACTAGAGACCACTTCTGTTAAATTCTGGCAAAGAACCTGGCCACATTATTCCCATATCCTGAGAAATTGAGGTTTAAATTAAAAGAAAAAGGATTAATTTGGTAGAAGTTATTTCAAGTTAGCATGTATTGGACTGTGGCATAGTTTTTTCCTACTGCTTTTAGCAATGTTTGCAACAATTGAGCCGAAGGATATGAAAAATGTGCAGTTTTGTGGGGAAAAGCATAATGGATTAATTAAAAATGCTGCAGGATACCTGAGTTGCTGCAGCAGGCAGCGGGGACATGAGACCACGCCACAGGTCCCCTAGTGGGGACAGGCAGCAGGCCCCAGGGCAGCCCGCAGGCCCCAGAGCAGCCAGTCCCAGGAAGGGACGGCACACGAGACCGTGTCACAGGTCCCCGAGGCAGCTGGTCCCAGGCATCGGGCAAGAAACAGATGGATAGGCACGCCATGCAGAGTGAGGTTGGATATTTATTTAGTGGGTTATGGAGGGGGAGTGGAGAAGGAGAGAAGAGCAGAGAGGCAGAGAGAGAGAGAGACAGAAGCAGGGAGTGGTGGTGGAAGGGAGACAAAAAAGGGAAGAGACTCAGGCTGCAAGCAGAAAAGAAGACCTGGGGGCTGGAGGGATGGTTCAGAGGTTAAGAGCACTGGCTGTTCTTCCAGAGGTCCTGAGTTCAATTCCCAGCAACCACATGGTGGCTCACAACCATCTGTACTGAGATCTGGCACCCTCCTCTGGCGTGCGGGCATACATCAAGGCAGAATGTTGTGTACATAATAAATAAATAAATCTTTTAAAAAAATTAAAAAAAAAAAGAAAAGAAGACCTGCCTGCCTCAGAGCATGGGGGAGGGAGTGGGTGTGGCTTGTCTCTTAAAGAGACCGAATGATCATTACAAAAGGATCTTCATCAAGCTTAGAGTTGCAGATGGGAGCATATAATTGTTAAAAATATTACTGCCATTTAGAAGCCTTTGGCTTCTCATTGGGACAGTAGGAGAGGTGCCTTGGGAACAATGACTCATTTATTGAAGGCTCTAGCTTGCAAAAAAAGAAAAAAAAAAAAAAACAAACCTAGATTCATTTGGAAAGGAGAGCATGTGCTAGGAATGTATCTGAAGGGGTTCTCTGCAGGGGTCCCTGCCTGAAAAATTCTCCTAAAGCAGTGTTCCTCCAGATTTGGCCTTGAAGATATGGCTGCTGGAGTTGTGGTCCAAGAGGCCAGCCTCTGTCTCCAATGGCAACAGAAGGTGGAGAGCGGTGCTGCCTTCGTGGGCAGACTAGATGCAAGAGTGAGGGGTCATGACTGTTCACACTGACCACCTAGGCCAGGCAATGTGTGGTGGGGTCTTATTATTGGCAAAGAGGCCCACACAAGGCCATTGCATGAAGTTTGAAGGCGAAGCCTATTTTATGATGGAGACTCCAGCATGTGGGAGATGATGTGGCATCTGCTGAGGAAAACTGCCAGCATGAAATGGAGCCAGCCCAAGAGAAAGGCTACCTTTCTCTCTCCTTTGGGAGAGTTGGATCTCAGTGTAATAATGTTACATGGAGCTATCCAAGGCTGTCCCTCTAATTTCCCTCCCTTATACTTAAGTTAAAACACACTGCTTTGATCTGCTAAATGTGTTTTCCAGGTGCTTCCTCATCTCCATGACCCCTGTGAGCATTCGTCCGTGCATCTTTTCCAAGCAATCAAAACTGTTTACACTCCATAAACTTGAAGCATTCTTTTTTTTTTTTTTTTTTTTTTTTTTTTGTTTTGTTTTGTTTTGTTTTTCGAGACAGGGTTTCCCTGCAGTTTGTAGAGCCTGTCCTGGAACTAGCTCTTGTAGACCAGGCTGGTCTCGAACTCACAGAGATCCGCCTGCCTCTGCCTCCCGAGTGCTGGGATTAAAGGCGTGCGCCACCACCGCCCGGTGAAGCATTCTTCATACTGTGAATTTTCTTCCCAATCTGATCTTCCCAGCCTTGCTGCTCAAAATTTCTTCATTGGCCTCCTCTGTAAAGTCTAAAACATACACACCCCTCCTGTCCCCGGCTTTGAGCCTTTGTCTCTTCTTTCTTTTTCTCTTCTTCTTCTTCTTCTTCTTCTTCTTCTTCTTCTTCTTCTTCTTCTTCTTCTTCTTCTTCTTCTTCTTCTTCTCCTTCTCCTTCTCCTTCTCCCTCCCTCCCTCCCTCCCTCCTCTCTCTCTCTCTCTCTCTCTCTCTCTCTCTCTCTCTCTCTCTGTCTTTCTTTCTTTCTTTCTTTCTTTCTTTCTTTCTTTTTTGAGACAGGGTTTTTCTGTGGCTTTGGAGCCTGTCCTGGAACTAGATTTTTGTAGACCAGGCTGGCCTCGAACTCATCTCTCCTTTTTATCTTCAATCTCAGTTCTTGAACGTTGCTCCTCAGTCCTCACACACCTGCGTTCTGCTTCTTGGACGCATAAGCCTAGCAGACAGCTCCATTGCTTTGGCCCACTTTGTGCTTAGTTAGTGGTACCGACCTTGTAGCCAAGGCAGAAGCAGTGACAAGCACATACACCTACTCCCCAAGCCAGCTTTAGCACCACTTCCGGTGTCCTCCTCTTTATGGGTCTGGAGAGTCCTGATTGCTCTAGCAGAGGACCCATATTGGTTTCCAGCACCCACACGGTGGCTAACAACCGTCTGTAACTCCAGTTGCAAGGGACCCTACGCCCTCTCATGGCCATCCAGGACACCGCATGCACGTGCCGCACATGCGTACATACATCCACGCGCATAAACCATTCTTACCCACTAACCAGAAAGTAATACATCCTTTAAAAAAAGAAAAGAAATGACAGGGCAATGTGATTGTTGGCACGCTTAGGGTGTGAGCGCCTCAGCTCGTTTGTTTTAGGACCCGGAGAGCTTCCCCAGTGTTCTCTGACAGCAGTAGCAGTCACAGAATGCAGAACGGAGGAAAATCAGAACGCGGGGCCCTTGGAGAGGGAAGTCTCGCGAGACGTGAGCGCGAGATCCTGGCCAGCTGCGGAGCCCGACCAACCGTTATATTTAACCGTCCAGTCCTGCGCCCGCATTCTCCGGCTTCTAGGAGGTTCTGAGGCCGAGGCTCGCGCGGCTCTATTCGATGTTTTCGTAGAGAAGCCGTCGCTCGAGGCGTGGAGCCCGCAAAGGGTAGGGTGTGGACGGCTGCCTGGGCTGGGGGCCGCACGCGCCGCTCCGTCACGCGTGCCAGGACCCGCGCGCGCGCGAGGGTCTTTGAGGCCTAGGGTAGCGGGGTGGGCCTCGGGGTGTCCTGGCTGGGCCTGAGGCCGCGTGACGGCCTGGGTGGGTACATGGGGGGACCCGGTGGGCTTCTACTGTCGGGCACGGGGCGACACGGAGGCGCGGGGAAGGGGGCTCCCACCGAGGGACCTAGCTCACAGGCGGCGGCCTTACTCACGACGCCTCGTGACCTCTTCCCCGCCCCCGCCCCCCGCCGACGCCTAGTAGACGCCATGGAGAAGCAGAAGCCTTTCACGTTATTCGTCCCGCCGTTGCTGAGCAGCAGTCAGGTGTCCGCAGTGAAACCGCAGACGGTGACAGGAGACTCCGCCTACTTCAAGGTCAGTGAGCTAAGGCGCCCTAGACGGCAGGGGGTGGGGGAGGGAGGTGGGGGTGGGAGGAGGGGCAGGGCGGCCAAGCCTCAAGATAGAGTTGCAGTCCTCGAACCCACGTGGCCGGGAGATCCAGATCCTGCTAGTCGGTTTCGGTCGTCCCCACCCGCAGGAATCCCGCGCACCGTAAAGAAAAGCTAATAAAGAAAGCGTGCTTCCCACTTTGTGTGTTGTCTTAATAGCGGACGTCCCCAAGGATTGGGACTAGCTTTACCTCCCCGGGATGACGGGCCTGAGCGCACGTCGACCAGACTCAGCCAAAGAATCCCTGCTGGGCTGCAGAGACTGTTCGACTGGGCGCCAAGAGCAAGCCCAGTTCCCAGCGTGACCAACCCTAAGGGGACTTGATGTCACCTCTGCAGGCATTAAAGCACACGCGCACACATGCATACACACATGCACACTTAAAATCGAAGAGAGTTGCTGCCGTACAACTTTGCATGAATAGTATTTGCTTATTTAAATTATCTTTGTGGCTAAATGGTTTGAAACTATTTTTTAATGTTTAATTAACATTAATTGTAGGTAATGGTTTCATTATGACATTTTTGTGTATGTATAATTTCAACACTGCTTGTAGTTGAAAGGATTTATACTCAGAGTGGCTTTAAGCAGATACAGATGCATATATCTAATGGATTTGTTTATTAGCGCTGTTGAATATCAGAGGGTTATTGAACCGTGTATTTAAGAACCTCCTATTAACCTCATTTATCCCACTCCCACTAATCCCCTTCTAGTCCCCTTCTACTCTGTTTCTTTTGTGTGTCCGTGTCCCAGTGTGTTTTGTCAGTGTGCATATAGTACCACTGATGAAAATGGCCCTCAGGATTTGAGTCAATTTATAAGGAAAAATTACAAGAAAATTAGGAATTTTACCAAGGAAAATTAAGACTATTTGGACAAATGACTATATGTGGGTAGTGATTGAGCTTCCTGATAGATAGGATAAGGAGAAATTCATTTATTAATAAAATTCTAATTGAAAAGCAGTACTTCAGATTTCTCAGGTGAAACAGCTTTTTATATTATTTAAATTTCTCAAGTGGAATATGGAAGTGAGGATGATGCAGCTAATATTTTAATTTTACATGCTGCAGAAAATTTCCACTCTAGTCCAGACACATTATTAAAACTGGATTCAGTGAAGATAAATCTCAATTTGATTGAAGAGAGATTAAAGAAAACTATATACTGTTAAAATTCCAAATGTTAATGCAAAATATCTACAAAGCTTTTATTATGTAATTTATTGCTTAGGTACGTCTTACTAGGAGAAATACAGAATTAAAATTTTGCTTTGTTTGCATAGCAGAAACATTTGATATTTTTAAAACACTGTATACATCAAGGGGTTTATAATTACAGTGGCTTTTTTTTTTTTTCAAGACAGGGTTTCTCTGTGTAACAGTACTGGTTGTCCTGGAACTAGCTCTTGTAGACCAGGCTGGCCTTGAACTTACAGAGATCCGTCTGCCTCTGCCTCCTGTGTGCTGGGATTAAAGGTGTGCGCCACCACCACCCTGTTTACAGTGGCTTCTTTAAGTAGATATGGATACTATATATTTGTGTATTATGCTGCTAGGTATCAAAGTGGTATTGAACAAAATACTTAAGGAACCTCTTTGTATTTCTAGACTGTCAACAAATGTACAGAAAGTGATTTTGGTATTTCATTTGCAATGTCCAGTCTCTCAAAAAATCGGGAAGACATCAATACAGGTAGGTTTAGACAAACAATATATAAAATTTCATAAAAACATAGTTACATACATACATAACTATTACATTGATATTCTTGACATTCAACTAGGTAAAATAATATAAAACATGTTCTTGTATTTAAACCAGTTTTACTTATTTTTTGCAGATCCTGCGTTACAAAAGCTTAGCATTTTGCCAATACTTGAACAGGTTAGTGAAAGTGTGTACATACAATCTGTTAGATTATTTGAAGAAGAAAAAAATTGGTATTTGTGGCATTAGTAGTCTTGTGTTTTTAATTTTTATTACATTTATTTATGTGTATATATGCTCATATGTATTTGTGTGTGCGTATGCATATAATATGTGTGTGGGTCAGAAAACAACTTGCAGACCTAGGGCTCAAATCAGGTTATCATTGGTCAGTACCATTACTCATAGATCCAACTTACTGGCCATGTGGTCTTGTGTGTTTAACTGTCATTAGCTCTAAAAATATAATCTTAAGTAAACATTAATCTTTTAGGTTGCTAATTCTGGCAGTTGCCACTATCAGGAAGGACCAAATGACTCTGATTTTGAGGTCAGATATTTCCTTCTTATTATTGGAATTTCATTTATCATTTGAATATACCCTTTAAGTATTAATATTTGGTTAATATTTTAAACTATATTCTTTGAAATCTTTCTTTTGGTGGTTCTGGGTACTAAATCAGCCTCATACATTTTAGGCAACTGCACTGCATCCCCATTCCAGATATTTTTTTCTTCTTAAAGTATGAAATTGTTATCTGGATGCTTTGTTGTATTAAGAAATTTATTTGTAGGATATAGCATAGTTTTTATATTATTTATAAAATCATTCTTATAGCATATCTTCTAAATTTATAGAAATTAAATGGCCTGATAAGTGTCTATTGCTAAGCTTCATAGTGTCATAGAATAATAAAATGGAATTCAGTTTATATTTTGATAACAGGTTATCAATAAGCAAATATCAGTTTATTTTTTTAAATGAAGCTTGAGGATAACTTCATGTTAGAGCTATGTTATTTGCTTAGCATGTGAGATGCCCTGAGTTAGATCCCCAGCTCCTAAATGAAAAACAAACCCAAATCCTCTGGCATTTATAATATGATGTGGATAAAAAAGGCAAGAAATCTAAATAAAGCTTTAGGCTCACTGAAAATTACATATCAAATAATTCTTTCTATTTTTGTAATATTTTAAACATCACACTCTTTATTTTTAACTTATGTGCACATTTGTCTCTGTGAAGATGTCAGATGCTCTGGAACTGAGATTTTAGACAATTGTGAGCTTCCATGTGAGTGCTGGGAATTGAACCCAGGTCCTCTGGAAGAACAGCCAGTGCTCTTAACTTCTAATCCATCTCTCCAGCTCCTAAACACCACACTCTTAATTCTTAAATTATTTCTCTAATCAAAATGCCTTAAGACAGTTAACATTTATATGTTTCTTTTGGAGTGATATATTTTAGCTTTTATCCAATCAAATTCTTTTATTGATTAAATTGTTTTTAACTTTAGCATTTTTTTAAAATTTATTTATTATGTATACAATATTCTGTCTGTGTGTATGCCTGCCCACACCAGAAGAGGGCACCAGATCTCATAGATGGTTGTGAGCCACCATGTGGTTGCTGGGAATTGAACTCAGGACCTCTGGAAGAGCAGCCAATGCTCTTAACCTCTGAACCCTCTCTCCAGCCCAACTTTAGCATTTTTTAATTTTAATCAGTAATTTTGTGAAGTATCATATGCTGTCCTGATAGTATGAAAGAACTAATCCTGTTAGATTATAAAGTTGAGTACACGGTTTGTTGCGATTAATATATATGAATTTGTGGTAGGTAATTGTAGTTGATTATATTAAAATCTTAATTAATTTTTGTAAATTCACTTAAGTAGAATTCAGAGCCAATGAGCAGACTGTATTCAAAGCTGTATAAAGAGGCTGAAAAGATCAAAAAGTGGAAAGTAAGCATAGACTCTGAACTGAAGCAGAAAGAAAATAAATTGCAAGAAAACAGAAAGATAATTGAAGCCCAGCGAAAAGCCATTCAGGAACTACAGGTATAATAAAGTTTTGAATTGTAAATATTGTAAATAAATATTATTTAAATCAAAAGAAGAAGATAAAAATATGGCACAAGTAAATATTAGCACAATATTGTTGGAAATAGAATATTAATTCAAAGCAAACTGGGTTAATTTTATGTGGCAGATTTTTTTTGTTTTTTGTTTTTTGTTTTTTTTGGTTTTTTTTCGCGACAGGGTTTCCCTGTAGTTTCTAGAGCCTGTCCTGGAACTAGCTCTTGTAGACCAGGCTGGCCTCGACCTCAGAGATCCGCCTGCCTCTGCCTCCTGAGTGCTGGGATTAAAGGCGTGCGCCACCACCACCTGGCGAGGCAGATTATTTTTGAGAACAAGACTTTGAAACTTCATTAATAAAAGTTGTGGTTCAGCTTTAGGAATGAATATGGGACAAATTCCACAAAATATAATGAAGATGATTAAGGGAATAATTATTTTAGATAATTACCAGTTTAATGACATTAATACAAAGAGTTTAAAAATCTTAAGTACTATTATTGATGTTAATTTGATGTGATATATATCAGAATGTATTTACACACAAAACTTTGAAACTTTTTGGTTTTGATATGCCATAGAATGAGAAAAAAGGTCAAGGTAGAAGCAGATAATATCAAAGTTATTAGAGATAATATTGTGCTAAATATTATTGAATGCTTTTACTGGTCATTCAGCAAATTTTAAGGTGATGAGAGTGAAAGGTTCCTTCCTCCCCTTCTTACACTTATTAGGGTGTGAATATGTGTCTGTGTGTAGGTCCGAGGGCAACTTGTGGGAGTTAGTCTTCCTCCTGTATCATGTAGGTTCTGAGGATTGAACTCAGATTGCCAGGTATGGTGGCATGTGTCCTAACTGGTTAAACCAACATCTTGTATTCCCCTTTTATTTTTTTTAACTTTTACCTTTTATTTTATATGCATTGACATCAGACCCCCTGGACCTGGAGTTAAAGATAGTTATGAGCTGCCATGTGTGTGTTGGGAATTGAACCCAGGTCCTCTAGAAGAGCAGTCAACACTTAACCGCTGGGCCAACTCGCCAACCCCCCTTCCTTTTTCCTTGACATAGCATTTAGTTTTGTTTAGCTCAGACTGGCTTCAGATCCACTGTATACATTGAAGCTGGCCCTGAACTCCTGATCCTTATACTTCTATTGTAGTTGGTCATTTTTTATTCTTTGATTCTTTACACAGAGACACTTAACTATTTTTTTTTATGAATGCCTAGCTTTAGCTTGACTTGTTTCTTTCCAGCTTTTCTTAAATTACTCCGTCTATCTTTTGCCTCTGGACTTCTATCTTTCGCTATTTCTGTGTAACTTCCTTTACTTCTTACTCCATGACTTTGCTGTATAGCTGGGTGGCTGGTCCCTGGAGTCCTCCCTCTTGTCCTCCTCCTTCCTGATCCCTCTTTTTGTCTGTTTTCTCTGCCCGCCAGCCCAGCCTATCCTTTCTCCTGCCTTGCTATTGGCCATTCAGCTCTTTATTAGACCAATTAGGTTTTTTAGACAGGCATAGTAACACAGCTTCACAGAGCGAAACAAATGCAACATAAAAGAATGCAGCAATCTTTGCATCATTAAACAAATGTGCCACAGCATAAACAAATTAACACATCCCAACTAATATTCCATAACATTCCACCTTTTAAAGAAACTCATATTTTTATGGAAAATTCATAAGATGTAATAAAGATTTCCTTTTATGTGGAAAGAAAAGAACCTTATAGAACTTACATAGAGTGATAGTAAAGAAAACCTGATTAATGATTACACTAAATGATTTTTTTTAAAGGGAAATGTAATTAACTTTTTCTATTTTGTAAATTAGTTTGAAAACGAAAAAGTAAGCTTGAAATTAGAAGAAGAAATTCAAGAAAATAAAGATTTAATAAAGGAGTAAGTATTAATTTAATGATTTTACTTCCAAATTTATTATTAAAATAGTTTTTATTTGTTGAGTACTTTCTTTGTGTATGTAGCATAACAATAATTTCTGCCTGAGTTTGTGGGGAGCCAAGAAAGCCCCAAGTGGTTGTGGAACAAATAGATAAAATCCTGAGTGAATGTATATTGTTTGACATGTGCACAACCTCAGACCCTTGGGAGTGGCAAAGCCTTCCCAGGGTGAAGTTTTCCTCTGGTCTGAAAGAGAACATTGACTGTGTGCAAGTAAGAGTGTCTGTGAATGATTGATCAGTGTTAAAACACTAGTAACTATAGCTTCTTCCTCCTGGATGATCAAAACCTGAGACTGCTCCTTCTCAGAGTCCTCCTAGCTAGCTCCTCTTGCGTTATACGCAATAAACTCGTGGAGGTTCTCAATTGTTGCATAGTTGGTATCGCTCCATCAGAGTGAGCACAGTCTACCTGATGGTAGCTTTTCTGTTTATGTGTCTGTGTCCTTACAGGACCTCAGGTTTCCAGGACTAAAACATGAGGTCATGGCATGAGTACTGTGGAAAAAGGAAATATACCCATTCTACCTTTTTTAGATTTAGCAAGCTTGCTAATGATGAATAACTTCTCATTCTGTCAAATGTCAGGTGTCAGGAGGAATCATTTCCTGGAATCAAAAAAAGTTCCTAAAATTTGTTATCTAAAACTACATTTGCATATTGTTCATCTTCCTGTGTCACTGTTGCCTTAGGTGCAACACTTGTAAAATAGAGTAAGTCCAATTTGGAACTGCTTTTCCTTGTCAAATGTCTTTTTTTTTGTCAGTATAATAATTCATTTGTACCAAAAAACTCTATGTTGGAAAATTAATTCAAATTGTTTTTTATATTAGTAAATTAATACAAATAGAGATCTTATTAACACAGTGGATAGCTGCTGAGAAAATTACTTTTGTTTGTGAAAAAAGTTAGAGGAATTACCTCTATCAAATTAGACTGTGGGAAAGTCTGTGGTACATTTTCCTGATTGATTATTGATGTGGGAGGGCCTTGCCACTATGGGCAGTGCCCTTCTGGGCAGATGCTTGGGCCTGTATAAAAAAAGCAGGCTGAGCAAGTCATGAGGAGCAAGCCAATAATCAGTATTGCTTCATTGTTCCTGCCTTTGCTCTTGCTTGGCTTCTTGATCAGATTTCCCTCAGTGATTGTATGATAAGAACATGTAAGTCAAACCTTTTTCCAAATTGCTTTTAGTCAGTGTAGTACTGCAATAGAATTCAGAATACGCATCAATAACAGTTTAGGAATAATTAATAAATGAAAAGTTTAACCCTGTCTTATTATTTCTCCTAGACAAATCTGGAATCTTTTCTCTGAGAGGGTATTAATAGTAATAGTAACTTGCTAGAGACTGGGTAGCAGTTGTCACTTAGAGTGAAGAAGTTATTAAATGATTTTGGCAATAGTAGTCTCTATTTTTTTTATTGATATAAATGCTACTATGATATACAGTATATACAAAATACATTGTTTTAAAAATTTCTCTAAAATTGTAACTATATGTCTGTAATGTTCATGTATTATTTTGCTTTGAGATCAGATTATAGTTAGGAAAACCCTTTTTCCTCCCCCCAGGAATAATGCTACAAGACATTTGTGTAATCTGCTTAAGGAAACCTGTGCTAGATCTGCAGAAAAGACAAATAAATGTAGGTATCTTTCTTATTTTAAGGGATGTATCAATTTATTACTCATTTAATGGTGGAAACAGGAGGAGAAATTGCCTTTTAAGTTTTTCAAATTAATTTGTATCATTGAATTATGTTTTTCAGATGTTCTTTATTTAAGTAGTAGCTAATTTTTCTGTTTTTGAAAGGTAATATCAATAAGTATATATATTTGCAGGTAATATTCATTTCAAGTGTGATTTTAAGACTAACCTTTTATGTCTGGAACTACCATGGTATTGAATCAAGAATTAGACACAAATCTATGTCCATAATAGGAAATAATAATAATGCTGTGGGGTAGGCTAGTATAGTGATACAATTTATGATTCTATTTAAGGCCAGTAGTAGAGTGTACACAGGACATTGGTACCATAAGAATATAGAAGAATTAAAAAATTCCATGTAGTAGTGGAACTTTTGTAACACTGTAGTGTACAATAATTTGTAGCAATGCTGCTGTGAACAAGAATTTTAAATGTTTTTTTTTTTTTTTTTTTTTTTTTGTCTTTCGAGACAGGGTTTCTCTGCAGCTTTTTTTAGAGCCTGGCCTGGAACTAGCTCTTGTAGACCAGGCTGGCCTCGAACTCACAGAGATCCGCCTGCCTCTGCCTCCCGAGTGCTGGGATTAAAGGCGTGCGCCACCAACGCCCGGCGAATTTTAAATGTTTTAATGTTTTTCTAAGGTATTATAAGTATTGTCTTGTTGATGTTACGTTTTAAAATTTAATTTTGAAGTTTTTAATGATAATTACAGATGAATATGAACGGGAAGAAACAAGACAAGTTTATGTGGATCTAAATAATAACATTGAGGTAAGTGTTAATAAAAATATGATTATTTTAAGTAGAAGAATTTCTGAGCAGAGTGATAGCTACAGAGGTCTTTTTAGTAATATTTCATTTGTATTTTAATAGATAAAACTTGCCTAAGGTTCAGAGAGTAAAACAGCCGCCCTGTTCAGCCTTACAGGCCAGGCAGAGGTGACACACACTAGTTTGCCATAGTATGCACATTTTTTGTCATACTTAATATAAAATTTCTAGTACAGTGGGTTTTGTGTATATCCTAAGTGCCTAAAATAGTTCCAGGTACATAATAGGCACTCAGTAAATATTTAGTGGACGAGTGAATGAATAAAATAATTTGATTTCTGTAAAGCAAAATTTATTGAATATTGAGTAAATGTATATTGTCAGGTGATGTAAATATAATTTTGAATTCTTTTTTTTTTTTTTTTTTTTGGTTTTTCGAGACAGGGCTTCTTTGTAGCTTTGGAGCCTGTCCTGGAACTAGCTCTTGTAGACCAGGTTGGCCTTGAACTCACATAGATCCTCCTGTCTCTGCCTCCCGAGTGCTGGGATTAAAGGTGTGCACCCCGCCTGGCCAGTTTTGAATTCTTATGAGGCTGCCTCACGTTAGTGGGGAAGAAAGACACTTAAATGTATAGGCAGGTCTTTAGTGATAGTTTTGATTCTCTTATTTGTTTTTGTAAGCCCCTTAAAACCTTATGGATTATTGTATGTTAAAATGTGTTAAGATAATAAAGTGGTAATTTCACTTTGCTGATGTTCATTGTTATGTGACATTAGGAATTCTATAATATTTTTACATGCATACACATATAATTATAGAGAAAATGTTAAATACATATAAGTTGTATTATTAAGCCCACCAGGTAAGACTAAGACCACCACCACAATTTTAAGCTAAATTTGAAGCAAGCTTTAATTACATATTGGGCAGGTTGATGGAATGCCAGGTTCAATTCAGGGTTCCCAGGAACTGGTGACTAGTTATGTTTTGCAGAGGCTTAAAAAGGTGAACCTATAAGGCCACTGTACTTCTCACCAGGTCCAATTAGGGACAAGCACACATCCTGATGTGTGCCTGTATACTTCTTGCTTATATCCAATTAGGGGCAAGCATACATCCTGACATATTTCCTGCCCATGTGCCTCCTCCTACCTACAGGTGATCAAGCAGTCCAGGGCAGATGAGTTAAACAAAAGCAGGTAGCTTGTTATCTCCCATAAACAATAGCCTCCAGCATTTCAGGAAGTATCTGTCCTTGGGCAAGGGTTGGAGGCCCTTGGCTCTCAGATTACACCCTCCTGAGTCAAATCCTTGATTCTGCATGGGCACCTTTTTATATTGGGATTAAATAACTGTCAGCATAATGATACCCAGACAGAAATTATAATTTAGTTAGATATTAGTGATGTAAGAGCCAACAGGAATTAGAAACAGGGTCGAAGGCTCTGAAATGGCTGACATCAGAGTCACTATCTAGGAAGAGCCTGGAAATGAGAATGGTCGCCAGTGATTTATTTCATTTCAGGTCCTCCTGTTATATAATATTTCAGTCAGATTTCCCGTAATTAATCCCAAATTAGTTTGTGTAGAAACAACAATTTTCTGTTAAAGTATATAATGACTGCTCTGTTTTACATAGTGCAGGTCAAGTGTCCTATAATATTGTAGAAATACTCCAATGAATGAATCTATCTGTTGATAGATTTGGGCCCATTTTTCTAGTATGCCAATTGGCACTTCTATAGGTAGCTATTTTGTCCCCTATGCCAGGGAGTTTCCTTTAGACTTAGTATTTTAACCTGCTGGGGACAAGGGGAAACATATTCTCTTCTGTAACTGCTTCTGATTGAAGCTAGGATATTGTTGTCAGGGCTCAGGAAGGCTGAAATCCTAGTCAGAAACTGGGAGTGGGATCAGGAAATGGGGTGTTTATCAGAAGATTCTGGTTAACTGCCCAGCTGAAGAGACGGAACAGTCACATTGACTGAACTGGTTCACATTAGCTTTCAGCAAATTCAGAACTCAGCAGTTAGCAGCCTGCAGTTGATTCCTGGATGGTGTCTGTCAGCTAAGTGAAAATCTGCTGAGATAGATATAGATTAGGGACAGAAGTTAAAATTTAGGAACTTAAAGAAAAATCTTACATTTGGAACTTTCAGGCCCATGGTCTTAGTTATTTGGGGAGGAGAGGAGTCCTAAGATCAGGAAAGAGATCCCATTCTCAGGAATAGGCAGATGGGGAAACTTAGGCTGTACTTATCTGGAATCCATTTGACCTGTGAGAGGTGGATTCAAGTCTTACAACTCCCTTGATTCTCTGAAGCTTACATACATGAACTTTTTAGTTTACCAAAAGGTAAAAGTTTTAGATATATTAGCATTAATATGTACTGGAATCCACATTGTAGAAAAAGTAGCTAACAGGTATCTATATAACAGCTGGAGTAGACTCATGCCTTGCGTCCTAGCAAAGCTATAGCTTTGGGTTAAAAAGTATGAACATTTTTTCCCACTATCCAGAGAGCCTGATACATAGATTGGACAGAAATGTTTTTGGCTTGATAAGAAGCACTCTTAGGTCTATATTTATGAAACAAAGAAATTTAGAATCTTGAGTTTCTGACTGATAATAGTAATTAGCGTTCTACCATTTTATCAGATCAGTGTTAAAACTTTAAACTTTTGAAATCTTAGTATAAAAATAGTATAGAAGGGGAAAAGAAATCTGAAACATTTCTTTTTTTCACATACTTTAACTCACTTTCGTATAACTTTACAACTTATATTTACATATCTTAAATCATTTTCTTAGACCTTCAGAACATGTTTCCATATCCTTAGAATACTTTCTTAGACCCTCAGAATTTGCATAGACTTTAACCTTTTTCTTTCCACCTAATCATTTACCAGAGGGTAGTTATTACTGAGAATAGTCATTGCAAAGCAAGTTCTTTTATTTATTTTTTATTTTTACATCCTGACCACAGTTTCCCCTCCCTTCTCTTAGTCTCTCCCCTTTACTCCTCCTCCTCTGTTTCTCTTCATAAAAGGGCAGGCCTCATGGGGTGGTAGTGGCACACGCTGCCTTTAATTCCAGCACTCAGGAGGCAGAGACAGGCGAATCTCTGTGAGTTCTGGGCCAGCCTGGTGTACAAGAGCTAGTTCCAGGACATGCTCCAAAGCTATAGAGAAACCTGGTCTTGGAAAAAAAAAGTGTGGGGGGGAGGCCTCCCATGGATATCAGCCAGCTAGGGTATATCAAGTTGAGGTGAGACTAGGCACCTCCTCTCCTTTTAAGGCTGGAGGAAGCAACCTGGTGGGAGGAAAGGGTCCCAAAAGTAGGCAACAGAGTCAGACAACCCCTTCCCCTACTGTTAGATACAAGAAGAAGTTACAGGAGAAGACCAAGTTACACAACTGTAACATATATGCTGAGGGCCTTGGTTCTCTCAGAGAGGCATCACCCAGCAACTGACAGAAACATATGCAGAGAACCACAGCCAAACATTACACAGAGCTCCGGGAATCCTGTGAAAGAATGGGGAATAAGGATTGCAAGGACACTACAAGAAAACCCACAGAACCAACTAGCTCATAGGGGCTTAGAGATGGACTGACAACCAGAAAGCCTGCAGTGGGACTGACCATTAACTTGCATGTCTTAATTGTCTTTAACAGCTTACAAATAAGTTAATAGCTTTTATAAGATTAGAATTTTATAGCCTTATTCCTGTTAAGTTTAGCCTTAAAAAGTAAGTTTCTGAATTGAAGCTTTTTTTTTTAATATCAAGATAAGATTTTAACTCATAAATACAGCTTACAGAAAGACTGGGAACTTTCCTGATCCTTTTATAAGTACACCATTACAGAATATAACAGTTTTTTATATTACTCAGTTTATTAAAATAGTTAAGACATAATAAAGTTAGCAATGACAAGGAAGCTAGACATACATACATTCTTAAGTCTGAATGGACCTTAGGTAAGGAGAGAAACATTCTTTATGCCAATGGTTTGCAACCTTCCTAATGCTGTGACCCTTTGACACAGTTCACTATGTTGTGGTGACCCCACCTCTACCATAAAATCACTCTTGCTGCTATTTCACAGCTACAATTTTGCCATTGTTTATCAATTGCAATGTAAACATTAGACATGCAGTTAGTCTAGACTACCCCAATGGAAGGTTCTTTCGACCCTCAAGTGTCATAGCCTGTAAGTTGAGTATAAATTTAAATTTAAAAGCTGCTTCTTAAAAGTATCGTTTTTTAAATTTAATTTTTCTGTAAAACTCCAAAATTTCTTTTTAAAAAAGTTTAAAATTTCTCAAATGTGTGTGTGTTCCTACAATACCAAAAAATAAAGTACCTTTTTTATCTCAAGAGGGAAGATATACAAGAGGGAAGAGCACAACCACAATCTGCACAGGGTAAAATCAAGCTCCAACAGTACAAATAATTCAATGCTAAACAAATATCTGGGATTAATTTACAATCTTTTGGGCTTTCCCAAGGAGCTTGGGTCATCTCTATGGCCCCACTTTTGTCAGCATACATAGCCTACCTTCTTGTCCCAGCTGACTCCATTTCATTGTGACTGGTGTTTCTATTAAATGGTACTGGCATCTCCAAAACTGATAGGGTCCCCAATTGCGGTTGGACTTTCTTTAGGATCTCCAGCCCTGCTACATACTGGCAAGCCTCGGATGTTCTCCAAGATCCCTTTATGTCTTTAAAACAAATACTACCTGGGTGATTATTGTGTTACAAAGTTTGGTTGCCAGTGCAAGATATGTTCTTGTATATGAATGCATGGAGGTACAGCTTTAATACCTTATTAAACAAACATTGTTTTAAAGTCCTGTCTGTCATCAACCTTGTTTTCAGGATGGGACAGGAATTGCATGTCCTAATCCTAACCCAAATCCTAATCCAAAGTATCGAGGAGACTTTTTGCTATCTCCTTGGTTGGGTTATACCATATGGGTTACCTTTAATCAAGATGGCATTGAAGTCACATGCCATCTGCCCTCTCCAACCCTAGCAAAGGTGGTTGCTTATAGATGGTAGCAGGCCATGTGTTCCTTATCTCCCAAAATGGAATCATGACTTATTGTTCCTTTAAGATTACCTATGTATAGATTTTTAACTGTCAACCCCATGTTATGAGTTTTAAGTTAAATCTGTATTACAGATATTATAGATTTTCAATCATACCCAATAAACTTAGAAATCTTGAGATACAGAAAGATCATATAATGGTTTTAGGCAATTAAATGAAACCAGTAATCCTTTTAGCTGCTCTTTTTGCTCTTTTCTCCCTATCACAGCTCTTGACCTAGACATAGAGACTTTAAAAGCATGCCTCTGTCCGAGAAAGGGAGAGCTATAATCCAATTCCAGAGCCAGATTCTCAATAAGATAGAACAGCATAAAACATTATTAATATTATGCATATCTAGAAGACATTTGAATCCCTAATAGATACAAAGGCCAGAAAGCTTAGAGATAAATTATGTGCCTGGGTGGATAGCAGCAAGAAAAACAGCAGAGTAAGCTCACATATTCAAAGAAAACAAGTCAGAATGTGGTGGCCACAACACATTCATAATTCTGAGTTCCATGTTTACAACAAAACTTACGTATACACCAGAAAATACATACCCATCCACATACAAAACTTTCTAACCAACCAGAATCATGCAGGTGAGTAACATTATTTGCATTGACCAGAAGAATATTGGGGTTCCAAATCCGGATCCCACAGACCAGACCAGACTGACTCACCAGGAGTCTTTTCATAGATGCTGCATTCTAAGCACAATAGTTCATATTGATAGTCAGTTAACTGAATGCAGCCTTGAAGCCTTGGAATGTCTCAAGGCACTTGCCTCCTGAAGCTGATAAAAAGGTGAACCCGTAAGGCCACTGTATTTCCTACCAGGTCCAATCAGGGTAAGCACACATGTAGATATACTTCCTGCCTGTGTACCTCCTGCCTACATCAAATCAGGGGCAAGCATATATCCTGACATTTTCCTGCCCATGTTCTCCCTCCTGTCAGTGTTCTTTGTCACTCAGTTCGATTTAGGAGAGTCACTCCAGCATGTTTAAAGGCTTAGCAGCACCACCACCAGCAGCAGCAACAACAACAGAGGAGTCAGCCTCTGATGGAGTGACTGCCTCATGGCTTCACTAAAGCCTCTTTATTGTTACACAAGAGACACCTTTAGCAAGTCAGTTTCTGCATAGTAAAACTTATGAGATCATTACTCTAGACAGAAATTTCTGTCCTGCCCGATTCCGCAGCCATTCAGTCCCAAGGAAATACACAGTGGCTTATTTTATAAACTGTTTGGCCTGTTAGCTCAGGTTTATTATTAACTAGCTTTTAAAACTTAAATTAACCCATAATTCTTGTCTATGGTTAGCCATGTGGCTCAGTGCCTTTTCTCAGTGGGGCATTCTTACCTTGCTTTCTCTGTCTGGCTGGTGACTAGCCTCTCTGCCTTTCTTCTTCCCAGACTTCTCTTAGTTGTGTTGTCCCACTTATACTTCCTGTCTGACTATTGGCCAATCAGTGTTTTATTAAACTAATATGAGTGGCAAATCTTTACAGTGTATAAGAGCATTGTCTGTAGCACATTACCTAAGCAATTCTCAGCCATACTAAACTTCCTGGTTTTCCAGGTATGTCTTTTTTTTTTTCCTTTTTTTTTTCTTTCTTTTTTTTGTTTTTTTGAGACAGGGTTTCTCTGTGGCTTTGGAGCCTGTCCTGGAACTAGCTCTTGTAGATCAGGCTGGCCTCAAACTCACAGAGTTCGCCTGTCTCTGCCTCCCAAGTGCTGGGATTAAAGGCGTGTACCACCACTACCCGGCCAGGTATCAACTCATATAAAAATCATTATTTACAAAAGATTACTCAAAGCCCAGGTGCCATCACTCTGGAATTCAAGCCAGATATAATGGATCTGTTGAATCTTTCACTATACCTGCCTGCATGTGATCAACAAGCATATCTGGTGCAGATGAGTCAAACTTGTTTAGGGGAGCAAAAACATGGCTAATTATGTCTCATAAATAACATTTCAGAAAGTATCTGTCTTTGGGTAAGGGGCTTACAGGTTGGAGGCATTTTTATTCTATGGATCTCTCAGGCATGGTTATTAAACCTTAAAATAGTATGTATATGTGTGTAGGTATGCCTACCACAGGATGCATGTAGAGGTTGGAGTTGGTTTTTTCTTACTACCACATGAATTCTAAGGATCAAACTCTGGCTGAAAGGTTTGTTAGCAGATACCTTTGTTAGCTAAGGTATCAATCACACTGGCTTCATTATCGACATAAATCTTTTTAGTAAATTATTATATTACAGTGTTTGCAGTTTCCAAAGTTGAATTTGTATCCAGTGATTATAGGGTAAAATTTATTAATATTTTCAAAGTTTTAAAAAAGTATTTAAAAAGTCTCTTATTTAAAAGTTAAATTTTGTATTCTAGAAAATGATACTGGCTTTTGAGGAACTTCGTGTGCAAGCTGAGAATGCCAGACTGGAAATGCATTTTAAGTGTAGGATTCCTATTTAACTTTTCATGTTGCTTTTCTGCTATTTATGTTTTATTATATTTTGTTAGTATCTGTATCCCTTTAATTTGATGCCCTCAACTAGTTTATATTTCTTGTTATCTTTGCTTTTGTAACCCTCCCTCAAAATCTTGTTGATTGTGGCAGGAAATATATATATGTTAACATTTCTTTGGTTTTAAAACCATCTTTTCTATGAAATATTTATTATGGTCTATATTTAGTATTTTAGAGTCATAATTTTGCCTTACGTATTTTTGGTAAATTATTATATATACATATTTATTTTACATAAGTATAAAGAATACAATTTTTATGTAAGTGCTTTTATAAGAACTATAGGACTTTAAGCTATAACTTTGAAGCTGTATACAGTCATTATTTTACTAAATAGAATTGGCAGAAGAAAATACCAGTTTTAATACACTAGAAACTTTTGAGGTTTAGTGCAATTTTGAGATGAACAAGGTAAGGTAATCTTTAAATTTTGTTGGCAATGGAAAAGTTATGCAATTCTGTTAAGACAGGTTTATTTATTCTATTTTTAAAGTAAAGGAAGATCATGAAAAAATCCAACACCTTGAAGAAGAATATAAGAAGGAAGTAAACAACAAGGAAAATGAGGTTTTACAAAATAGCCAACTACTTGTATTCTTTTAAAAAAATCAGTTCATAATTTTTGATCCGTACATAATGTTTATACTCATTTGTGACATACAGTATGATGTTTTGGTTTATGTCCATATTGAGTAGTGATAATATTAGGTTAATTAGCATACTTATCATTTAAATGGTATAAGTACATTTAAATTGTAACTACTCTGAGATTAATGCTATATTTTAATATTAACTTTATAAAAACCTACAATATTAAAAACATTGTTGACATATAAGATTTGTATGATATAATTTTAATATATTCAAATATTTAGCCTTTTGCTTAAATCAATTTTCATGATTTAATTATGCATTTATTGGAAGGTCAGCCTTCAGTAATTTTGAATTAATGAATCTAAATTGTTTGTCAGTTTACATTGCTGCAAAAATATGAGAAATTTTTTTAGCCAAAAATCCTAATGATCATTGCATTTTGCAATTTTTTTGAAATGTACTCCCTATAACACCAGTGAAAGGAAACTAAAACATTCTGTTGCTTCTTTCTATTAATATCACATAGTAGAAGACTTGAAATGGTAAGTCTGTATTCTCTAATATTTGCAAGAATGTCAGTTTTAGGTTTGTATTGTTGTTTTTCATGCCCTGTGCTTTCTAAATAGAAAGTGATATATTATAAGGGATTCTGGCTGGGCATAGTGGTGCCCTACTTTAATCCTGGTACTTAGGAAGCAAAAGCAGGCAGATTTGTGAATTCAAGGCCAGCCTGATCTACTCAGTGAGTTCTAGTACAGCCAGGACTTCTTAGAGAGATCTTGTCTTTAAAAGGGAGAAGGGATCCTCTTTTATTTCCTCCCGTATTCTCTGGCTTTACAAAGATATCTTATAATCACAGTTAAGGAGGGTATATAGTTAGACAATAATAAAAAAAATTAGAAGTACAGAAAGGATGCACAGAGATTTATACTGTGATTAAAAGATATTTCAGTTTGTAAGCTATGCTTATGTTGTGTGAAAGTTTTTAAACAGTCTTTTTGTATTTTAGTTTCATTTTAAACCAGAATTCCAGAAGAGAGAATTTTTTTCTCTCTTCTTTTTTTTTTTTTGTTTTTTTCCTTTTATTTTTCCTTTTTTTTTTTTTTGGTTTTTTGAGACAGGGTTTCTCTGCAGCGTTTTTAGAGCCTGTCCTGGAACTAGCTCTTGTAGACCAGGCTGGCCTCGAACTCACAGAGATCCGTCTGCCTCTGCCTCCCGAGTGCTGGGATTAAAGGCGTGCGCCACCACTGCCCGGCTGTTTTTTTTCCTTTTTATTAAAAATTTCCACTTCCTCCTCTCCTCCCATTTCCCTCTCCCTCCCCCCACTCCCCTTCGCTCTCCCTCTCCAGTCCAAGAGCAGTCAGGTTTCCTGCCCAGTGGGAAGTCCAAGGTCCTCCCCCTCCATCTAGGAAGGTGAGCTTCCAAACAGACTAGGCTCCCACAAAGCCAGTACATGCAGTAGAATCAAAACCCAGTGTCATTGTCCTTAGCTTCTCAGTCAGCCCTCATTGTCAGCCACGTTCAGAGAGTCCGGTTTGATCATATGCTATATCAGACTCAGTCCAGCTGGCCTTGGTGAGCTCCCATTAGATCAGCCCCACCGTCTCAGTGGGTGGGCTCACCCTTCGTGGTCCTGACTTCCTTGCTCATGTTCTCCCTCCTTCTGCTCCTCATTTGGACCTTGGGAGCTCAGTCCAGTGCTCCAATGTGGGGCTCTGTCTCTATCTCCATCCATCGCCAGATGAAGGTTCTATGATGATATGCAAGATATTCATCAGTATGGCTATAGGATGAGAACTCTTCTTAAAAATTAAAATTATGCTTATTTCACAAAATATCAAAATAGAATAAGATGTGAAAAGCATCATTTTGGAA
The DNA here is from genome assembly GCF_903992535.2 of Arvicola amphibius. Classification (NCBI taxonomy): domain Eukaryota; kingdom Metazoa; phylum Chordata; class Mammalia; order Rodentia; family Cricetidae; genus Arvicola; species Arvicola amphibius. The sequence continues at coordinate 14,249,634 of NC_052060.1, read as the reverse complement.
TTCTTGGTGCCATATTTGAGCCGTTAGATTGTTGGTCCATCTTGCTAAGTCATTGGCCTGCTAGTATTTTTTCCTATGTAAATATCATTGTAAGAAATTTTCAGACATTCTAAATTTTAAATTTAAAATTGTACATATCTTCCTGGGGATAGAAATGTGACAGATGACATTATGGAGCAGAGTTTGACAGGGTAGGGAAGGTCAGCTGAATGGACTATTTTTATGCTGATTTTTCCAATCTATCTTTTGTACCCTTTCCTTACTTACAATATCCATTTTAGAGATGATCTTTTTGTTTTGAGGTACTGGGACTTGAACTCAGGGTCTTGGGTATGCTAGTTAAGTGGTCTGCTACTTGGCTCTACCACAAACCTATCTTTTGAAGTTTGTATGCCTGTGGCATTTGCAAAGCAGGGTTAGTTATCTGATGGCATTGGCCATTTTCCATTCCATCCAACTGCTTTCCTTCTTTTTATATTGTGCTTTGGTTTATAGTTGTCTTGTGGCTTTGTATAGGTAATTTATCTTTGTTATTTCTCTGGCTAAATTTTATGTGATTTAGAGATAAAAGTAGGGAGGTGGTTTTTTAAAAAATTATTTATTTCTGCTAAATTGTATCTTTAACTTCTGCTGTTTCTTTACATCAATTGTAGCCATCTGAATACTTTTGGGTATCTAAAGATTTCTCAATAGTTTTCTTCCTAAATCTCCATATTTGTCTGATTGTTTTTTTCTTTCTTCCTTTCTTTTGAGACAGGGTTTTTCTATGTACTGCTAGCTGTTCTGGAGCTTGCTGTGTAGATTGGGCTGGCTTTGAACTTACAGAGATCCTTCTTCTGTCTCCCAAATGCTGGGATTAAATGTGTGTGTTACTATTCCTGTCTTGCCTGATTAATTTCTATATATAAAAACTCATTTTAAAGCCTGACTGATTTAGATGTTCCTTTCTTTGCCGGGCTTGGTAGCACATGCCTTTAGTCCCAGCATGTGTGAGGCAGAGAGAAGTAGATCTCTATGAGTTAGAGGCTATAGAGTTTCAGTACTTTAAAGGCCATGTAGTGATAACTCTTGTCTCAAAGACAAAACAAAAAAACCTTAATATCAATACTGATAGGAGATAGATTCTTTTCTAATTTTGAAAACATTTTTGTTCTGCTACTGATAATGCCCAGGTGTAGTTGTTTCTGTACTGAGTTTTTTAAAGGTGAGGTCTCTCATTTCTATGTACTTAATATTTACAATTTCTGGTATTCAGTAATATTTATTGAGTGAATGAATTGTATTTCATTATATAACTTTCTCTAAAAGTTTGAAATGAGTAGTTTAATATTGATTATTTTATACAAGTTTACTCATTCATTCAATAAATATTTATTTTTAGGCATGTATTAAATGACATGTATAGCTATAATGGCATATAAAATGACATAAAATAATTATGTGATAATAAATGCTAAGGTGATAATTTTAACTTTTTACATCTGCAATGTTTTTTAAAAAATTATTTTAGGTATCACTACTGTTGATCCAGAGTACTGAGAAAGAAAATAAAATGAAAGAGTTAACATTTCTGCTAGAAGAATCCAGAGACAAAGTTAATCAGTTAGAGGAAAAAACAAGTAAGAATTTATATAAAAATATAGAAGTGTGTTTTGTATTTCTTTTGTTCTAAATTTTTGGGTTTTTCACAAAATTTTTAATGGTATTTTTCTAGTGCTGTAATCTTCAGCTTGGTTTGGAACATTTGAAGGAGGGCATAATTGAATCACTTGGGGATCCCCAGCTAATACATCTTATATTCTTTTTCATCCTGTACTTTTGATTGTTTCTTCTACTCAGAAACTGTGCCTCCCATTTTAAATTTGTTGGTTAAATTCTTCTATATCCATCTTTGCTTTTAATAAAGATCTTTATTGCAATTCATTGGAAAGAGTGGATCCTCTGATTGAGACAGATTCTGAGATAGGATCTTTGACTTAAACTGGAGCTGATTTCACTGGATAGAATTGCCAGCAAACCCTAGGGATTCTCCTAGTTCTGCCTCCCCAACACTAAGGTTACAGGCATATGCCATCTCACCCAGCTTTGATATGTGTGTTCCGGGGGATCAAGCTCAAATTTTCATGTTTGCACAGCAAATACTTTCCTGATTGAGTCATCTTCCCAAGTCCCTGTCATGACTCAATGAGAATGACGCCCATAGGTCCTATGTTTGAATACTTGTTTCCCATTTGGTGGAACTGTTTGGGAAGGATTGGGGTGTATGGCCTTGTTGGAGGAGGTGTGCCACTTGGGGTAGACTTTGAGGTTTCAAAAGCCTGTGGCATTCCCAGTTTGCTCTTTGTGTCTCTGTGCCTTGTGCTTGTGGATCAAGTAATGGGAACCAAGTATTCAAATATATAATTTATAGTGGTCATTCTCATTTAAGCCACCACAGTGAGCTAGGAAGATAAAGTACTGACCCAGTCAGTAAAGTACTCATAACTATTGCTCAGCCTGATGCCATGCTTCCCTTCATGTTGGTAATGGACAACAGTTCTCTGCCACTGTAGGCCCCAAATTAAATACTTTCTTTTATAAGTTGCCTTAGCCATGGTGTTCTATCATGACAATTGAAAAGTAAGACATTTGGTTTTTTTAAAGAAGTAAGTTTTCAGGGCTGGAGAGATGACTCAGTGGTTAAGAGCAGTTTTTGCTTTTCCAGAAGACAAGGATTCATTTTCCAGCACAAAAATCTTTGATTTTTGGATGTTATATTATGATATTTTAAGATACCGAGACAGTTTTATTGTTTCTGGAATTTATAAATTAACACCCTATATTATTTACTTCTTAAAGATTCTTAGCAGTAATGTTTTTAGATATTAAGCTGCTTCATTATGTTTACTATAGGAAAGATCTTTCTGTGTAGCCAAGTTTGACTATTGCTTTGCTATGTCAGCTTAGGCTGGGCCTTGAACTTGTGATCTTGCTCCCTTAGTTCTGTGTGAACTGAGGTGTTTTATAGGCATAGACCACTGTCTTGAGCCTTATTTGCATTGGTCTGGTTTCCTTTTCTTAATAAAAAGAATGTTTAGCAAAAAACCCCAACACAAAACAAAACAAAAAACTTTGGTCATCTAAAAATTCTACCTCTACCATACTCATTTATATTAAAAATAGGTTTGCTTTAATATTCCTCATTTTGCTTAATATCTTTTGATCTACCTTGTAATTCACTTTTTATTTTAAGTTACTGAATGGTAGGTTTCATTTTAGTGTTTAAATATCTTTATTTCATTATACTTTGTTCTTATTCATTTTGCATATTCATTGCCCTTCTTTATCTTTCCTTCCCCTCTCTTGCTTATTTCTTTTCTCTGTATCAAATAGTTTTTTGCTTTCATGTAATAAAAATCCCATTACATTTCTTCTTTTCCTCCAAGGTCTTTTGTTCTCTCTGAATGACCCATATTTCTCTTTCTCTTTATCTCTCTCACACAAATATATACTTATCTAGATTCTATATATGATACAAAACTTATGAATTTGTCTTTCTGAGTCTGACTCTTAAGTTGTTGGTTATTTTTTACTCTTTGATTTTTGGGGGCCCACTATCCAGCTCCCAGATAAATATGTGGAGACTTATTCTTTCATATGAATGCCCTGCCTTAGCTTGGCTTGTTGCCTTGGTTTGTGTTTTTTTTTTCCTTTTTCTACTTCTGCATATATTTTCTTTCCTTCTTAATCCATGTCTTGCTATGCTGCTGGGTGGCTGACCCTTTGCTTCATCCTCTCCTTCTCCTTTCTCGCTCCTTTTTGTTTCTGCTATCCTCTATTCTCTCGGCCTGCCAGCTCCGTCTCTCCTGCCTAGCTATGGGTAGTTCAGCTCTTTATTAGAACAGTCAGGTGTTTCAGACAGGCAAAGTAACATGCTTTACAGAGTTAAATAAATGCAACATAAAAGAATGCAACATGTCTTTGCATCATTAAACAAATATTCCATAGCATAAATGAATGTAACACATCTTCAATTAATATTTCACAATAGACTTATTTCACTTAACATGGATTAAGTGAAGGATTTCCAGTTTCATTTTCCTGAGAATATTATTTTATTTTTCTTTATGGCTGAAAAACATTTTATTGTGCTCATGTACTATATCTTTCTTAAAAAATGGATTTGCCTATTGAACATCTAGGCTAGTTCTATTTCTTAGCAATTATGAATTATGTATGTGTCTTAGAGTCCCTTGAGTATACCTAGTTGTGTATACAAAGTTGTGTCGCTGGATCATACAGTAGTTCTGTTTTTAACATGTAAGGAACCTCCATAGTGGTAGCATTAGTTTACTTTTCTACCAGCAGTGTATGAATTGTTTCTTTCCCCACATCTTCACCACCATTTTTTGGCATCTGCTTTCCTCTTTCCCTTCCTCCCTTCCTTCCTTCTCTCCAGTTTCCCTCCCCTCATTTTGAGAAGGTCTTGTATATTGCATTCTGGCTTAAACTTGCTGTGTAGTGAAAATTGACCTTCAACTCCTAATCCTACTACTTCCATCTCCCAAGTGCGTGGATTACAGGCTTGTACCACCAGGTCTGGCATATTTTTCTGTTTTTTTGTATATGATATAAAATGAATAATTTTTAATACTATGTTAATTATTTTAGCAAGCAAAGTAGCAGTTTTCTTTATGGCAAAACCTTTTAGGCTTTGGTTGATCTCTTCTATCTCTCTTCTCTTTTTCCTGCCCTATTATCAACTATACTCTTCCACCTGAGTTTTCCCCTTTTCATTTTTATATCATATATGTTCTTTAACCATTCCTATGTGCTTTTCTTTAAGGCCTCTTTTACTCCATGTCTTGGGACTCTTTGTAGTTTCTTGACATCTGTTTTCTTGCTGATAGTCACTCTCTTGTGTTTTGTTTCTCTATTATGATATCCCTCCATTTTAGTTACCAAATTATTGTACAAAAGTTTACTTCTTTTATAGTTTTGGGGTTTTATATTTTTGTCCTCATTTTCATATTGGAATTTTACTTTGTCAGGATCTACAAATGCTCTCAGGTTAAAAATAGACTTTATGATTAACTCACTTCTTTAGATTCCCATTTTTTCTTCATTTTTGCCTTGGTAAATTCTTATTACTTTTATCAGGAGTTGAATAGACAATATAACTGAGTTGAATAGACAATATCACAGGCTGGCCTTAAGTTCTATATCTTCTTTTGAAGCTCACAAAATCTGGGATTACAGGTATATAACATGCCTGACTTCTTTTATTATTAGGTCATGTAACTTCATTTTAGAATTTAAGAAAGATTAATGTATTTTATTTTATGCATGTAAGTATTTTGCTGGTATATATATCTGTGTACCATATGTACCTGGTACTCATGGAGGTCAGAAGAGGGCATTGGATCACCTGGAACTGGAGTTATGGATGGTTGTGAGCCACTAGGTGAATGCTGGGAATTGTACTCAGGTCCCCTGGATGAACAACATCCAGTGGATGCTTAACTGTTGAGCCATCTCTCTAGCCCCTCATTTGTAGAAGTTTTAAAATAAAAAGAAAGGATGTACTTACCTATCTATCTACCTACCTATCTACCTAATTTTGTTTTGTGATACAGTCTTGCCATGTAGCCATGGATGTCTTGGAACTTACTATATAGAACAGACTGGCTTTGACTTTGTGGCAGTCTTGTCTTTGCTTCTGGAGATTAGAGGTGTTTGTTACCACATCTGACTTAATTTGAAGTATATTTTTTTATTTATTTTTTTCGAGACAAATTATCTTTGTAGTATTTGGTGCCTGTCCTGGAACTAGCTCTTGTAGACCAGGCTGGCCTCAAACTCACGGAGATCCTCCTGCCTCTCCCTTCTGAGTGCTGGGATTAAAGGTGTGCACCACCACCGCCTGGCTTGAAGTATATTTTTTTATAAAAAATTTATTTGCATCTTCTGAGAGTTTCAGAGAATTTAAGAGTAGTTTTGGCTTAGAATAGAATAGTATACATTTAGTTTTGATGCATGCCTAAAGGCAGACTTATGATTATGACAATTTGGAATATCATAGTATCTATTTTTAAATAATCTGGTAAAGAAGTTTTATCTATAATGATTTTAATGCTATAGTCATTAGTCATCATACTCTTATTCTTCAGTTCTTTTTTCCTTCACAGTTCTTGGAGAAATTGTAGTTTGGAGTTACTAGTTCTAAGTTAACTTTTGTTAACTTAGATTTTTAAACATACCTGATTTCTTAACATTTTTTCTTTATAATAACATAGAACAGCATAAAATAACTTTCTCTGTCATCACATCATATTCAGTAGAGTCCAGAGGCAAATTCTGAGTCCAGGCAGTTAGTTGTTATCAAGACACACAGAACATGTAAACTCAGACACCCAAGACCAGTCAGAAACAAGCATGGCACCACTGCCTCCACCACATACAGGAAATGCCTTTTGTTCTAATGGTTTCTTACATGCTACTTTATACTGTAAACTCATATTTCAGGGTTTTTAAGCTGGTCATCTGACATGGTTTCCCCTGGAAAAGTTCTGTTCGCCTTTTGTTTAAAACTTTCATCTATTTTGTGTGTATGGATGAAAATGTGTGTGGCCACATGCTTGTTTCTGACTGATCTTGGGTGTCTGAGTTTACATGTTCTGTTATTTTATGCTGTTCTATATATTGGGACATGCTTCATAACTGGATCTATTTGTCCCACAAGGACTGTGAACACTTAAAAGTCTGCCTTATTCTTTTGCTTAGACTAACTGTACACAATTAGCTCACTTTCAGTCAGGCAAATTCAATCTAGGCTAAAGGCTTTTTGTTAATAGATCATAAGTTTAAAACTTTACAGCTGTGCACAAGGTCCGGGCTGCAGATGTCCAACCAAGGTTGGACACAAAGCACCCTAAGAAAAATATGCCAATACTTTGCTTGCCAAATCTGTTAACCAAAGACTCATGTCTCAAAGCTTATCTCAAATGTTACTCCATTCTCTCATCATGGTCTCACTCCTGTAACCTTGGATCCTTGTGTTGCCATGGCAATGGCTCAGCTCTTAATTGCTACCCTAGGAATGTGCTTTTGACCAATGAGAGGTAACTCTTCTAAAATTTTTATTGCTTCAAGGTTTCTGTAATGAGCAGAGTTTTTAGAATAGAGGAGAAGAAGCTAGAAGGAGAAGCCAGGAGGAATTAGATATAGGACAGGAGAATGGACAGGAGAATTATAATTAAGACAGAACAATAAGAAACTGATTTAAAAAAGCACAGAGTGAGAGATTCTTTGGCTCTTAGATATCCCAAGTTCTTCTCTGGCTGCTGTTTCCTTCTGAACCTTGAGAGGACTTTAGGGCTGGACCCCTAAAGGACCTTGTCAACTGTATCTTGTGTTATAATAAGAAAAAAATCCTTTCCTTCAAAACCTTGAAGACTTCAAACTATATCTGAGCTTGGATTTTTGCATGCTCCCTATTAGTTGTGATATTTATGAACTCATAAAGCTTTAGTATCTTCCACAAAAGACAAAATGCTTTTCATTTTCAAACCTTTTTTTTTTGAGAAGGATCATGGGATAACTGAGTTACTCAGTTTTTTTTAAATATTTATTTATTTATTTATTATGTATACAATATTCTGTCTGTGTATATGCCTGCAAGCCAGAAGAGGGCACCATACCCCATTACAGATGGTTGTGAGCCACCATGTGGTTGCTGGGAATTGAACTCAGGACCTTTGGAAGAACAGGCAATGCTCTTAACCTCTGAGCCATCTCTCCAGCCCCTACTCAGTTTTTTTTTCTCATTTTTTTATTCAAGATTTCCATCTCATCCCCTTCTCCTCCCCCCTCCCTCCCCTCCCCTCCACCCACACCCCCACTCCACCCCTCTCCAAAGACAAAGAGCCATCAGGGTTCCCTTCACCATGTTCAGTCCAAGGTCCTCCCAGCTCCCCCTAAGTCCAGGAAGGTGAGCAACCAAACTGACAAGGCTCACAGTGAGCCCGTCCATGCTGTAGAGTTCATGTTCATTGCCATTGTCCTTGGTTTCTCAGTCCTCCTCCACCGTCAGCCACATTCAGAGAGTCCGGTTTGGTCCCCTGTTCCATCAGTCCCACTCCGACTGGACTTGGTGGTCTCCCGTTAGATCTGTCCCACCGTCTCAATGGGTAAAAGCACTCCTCGTGGTCCTGGCTTCCTTGCTCATGATCTCCCTCCTTTTGCTCCTCATCAGGACCTTGAGAGCTCAGTCTGGTGCTTCTATGTGGGGCTCTGTCATTTTCTCCATCCAATGCCAGGTGAAGGTTCTATGGTGATATGCAAGATATTCATGAGTATGACAATAGGATCTGGACATTTCTGGCACCCTCTCCTCAGCTGCCCAAGGAACTAGCTGGGGGCGTCTTCCTGGACACCTGGGAACCCCTCTAGAGTCAAGTCTCTGCCAACCCTAGAATGGCTCCCTTAACTAAGATATATAATTCCTTGTTCCCATATCCACCCTTCCTATATCCTATTCCCCCAAGCTCTTCCCATCCTCCACTTCACACTTTTCTCTCCCCATCCCCCCATCCCTCCATCCCCCCACCCCCATATTCCCATTTTTTGTCCGGCAAACTTGTCTACTTCCAATATCCAGGAGGATAACTATATGTTTTTCTTTGGGTTCACCTTCTTATATAGCTTCTCTAGGATTTTTTATGAATTATAGGCTCGATGTCCTTTATTTATGGCTAGAAACCAATTATGAGTGAGTACATCCCATGTTCATCTTTTTGGGCCTGGGTTACCTCGCTCAGGATGGTGTTTTCTATTTCCATCCATTTGCATGCAAACATGATCATCTCATTAGATGCAGAAAAAGCATTTGACAAAATTCAGCACCCCTTTATGATAAAGGTCTTGGAGAGATTAGAGATACGGGGGTCATTCCTAAATATAATAAAGGCTATTTACAGCAAGCCGACAGCTAACATCAAATTAAATGGAGAGAAACTCAAGGCCATACCACTAAATTCAGGAACGCGACAAGGCTGTCCACTCTCTCCTTATCTCTTCAATATAGTACTTGAAGTTCTAGCAATAGCAATAAGACAAAACAAGGGGATCAAGGGGATTCGAATTGGAAAGGAAGAAGTTAAACTTTCATTATTTGCTGATGATATGATAGTGTACATAAGCGACCCGAAAAACTCCACCAAAGAACTCCTACAGCTGATAAACTCCTTTAGTAGTGTGGCAGGATACAAGATCAACTCCAAAAAATCAGTCGCCCTCCTATATACAAAGGATAAGGAAGCAGAGAAAGAAATCAGAGAAGCGTCACCATTCACGATAGCCACAAATAGCATAAAATATCTTGGGGTAACTCTAACCAAGGAAGTGAAAGACCTATTTGACAAGAACTTTAAGTCTTTGAAGAAAGAAATTGAAGAGGACACCAGAAAATGGAAGGATCTCCCTTGCTCTTGGATTGGGAGGATCAACATATTAAAAATGGCAATACTACCAAAGGCAATCTATAGATTTAATGCACTCCCCTTAAAGATCCCATCAAAATTCTTCACAGATCTTGAGAAGACAATAATCAACTTTATATGGAAGAACAAGAAACCCAGGATAGCCAAAACAATCTTATACAATAAAGGAACTTCTGGAGGCATTACCATCCCTGACTTCAAACTCTATTACAGAGCTACAGTATTGAAAACAGCTTGGTATTGGCATAAAAATAGAGAAGTCGACCAATGAAATCGAATAGAAGACCCAGATCTTAACCCACAAATCTATGAACACCTGATTTTTGATAAAGGAGCTAAAAGCACACAATGGAAGAAAGAAAGCATCTTCAACAAATGGTGCTGGCATAACTGGATGTCAACTTGTAGAACAATGAAAGTAGATCCGTGTCTATCATCATGCACAAAACTCAAGTCCAAATGGATTAAAGACCTCAATATCAATCTGAACACACTGAACCTGTTAGAGGAGAAAGTGGGAAGTACTCTACAACATCTGGGCACAGGAGACCGCTTCCTACGTATAGCCCCAGCAGCACAGACATTAAGGGCAACATTGAATAAATGGGACCTCCTGAAGCTGAGCAGCTTCTGTAAAGCAAAGGACACTGTCACTAAGACAAAAAGGCAGCCTACTGACTGGGAAAAGATCTTCACCAACCCCGCAACAGACAAAGGCCTGATCTCCAAAATATATAAGGAACTCAAGAGACTAGACTTTAAAATGTTAATTAACCCAATTAAAAAATGGGGCACTGAACTGAACAGAGAATTCTCAACAGAAGAAGTTCAAATGGCCTACTCAGTTTTTTTAATTAAAATATTTTTAGATATGATCTTGCCAAATTTTCCAGGTTTTCCTCCAATTTCTAATCCTTCTGCCTCAGCCTCCCAAGTACCTGGTATTATAGACTTGCATTCATTATACCAGACTCTAAAACATCTTTGTAATAACAAATGAAATAGGACATGATCTGTATAAGTCACTTGACTCCTTGACAGTAGTGTACAAACAAAAACAATAGTCTATTAATCTTCCTATTAATACTGGGTTATATGTCTTTTTTTATTCTATTGTAATTGTAAATGTGGATACTGAAAAAAGGTTAAAAATGTTCATTTTTGAGGTTTTGAGGAAAATAACAAATTTAGTGTGTATATTGTTTTTATTTTGTACTATTTTCTAGTAGAGGAAAAGGAAGAATTGCTATAGCAATTAGTTTCCTTGAAAGCCATTTTCTGTCAAATAATGCCTATCTATAATTTTATCTCTTAGAATTACAAGATGAAAACTTAAAAGAATTAAATGAAAAGAAGAGTCATTTAACATCAGAACTCGAAGATATTAAAATGTCATTGCAAAGAAGTATGGTATGATTTAAAAACTAACTAGTGTATGTCACACAATCATTTAACAAATTTTTATTGGATATGACTAAAATGTATAACCACTCAGAGATTTAAATAGAAAAGACACATTCCTACCCTATAAATGCTTCTAATAAAAGGCATTGGATAAAAATACCTAAGTACCAATAGAATGACTCAGGCTAATAAATTGTCACAACAGTTCTAAAAATGGGGAGTGTGGGCTAACCTGTCTGGGAAAACTCTGTGGAGGGATCAGAACTATTGATAATGGTGAGTAAAATACAGTGGGTGGGTTATTCCAAGGAGGGACAATGGAAAGGAGGGCAAGAGGGCAAACCAATTTATAGAAGCAGATAACTTAAAGCCTTTTTAGGCCTTTGCATTATTCTTTCTGTTTTGTACTTTATTTCACTTAGAACACTCAGAAGTCTTTAGAAGAAGATTTGCAGATAGCAACAAAAACGATTTGTCAGTTCACTGAAGAAAAAGAAGCTCAAATGGAAGAATTTAACAAAGCTAAAACTGATCATTCATTTGTGGTTACTGAACTTAAAGCTACTATATGCAACTTGGAGGAATTATTGAGAACAGAACAGCAAAGGTAAAATATTTCTTATTTTAAACAAATAAGTAAAGACATAAAAGTGATTTAATATTAAGTGCCATCTAAAGTCAGGCATTTTTTGGAATAGTTCCGATGCATGCTTTGCAGTGGGGTCAAGTATAGATAAGTCCCTAAGTGTTGATACAATGATATGACATATTTACTAATACTATGGATCAGTGGTTCTCAACCTTCCTAATGCTATGACCCTTTAATACAGTTCAGCATGTTGTGGTGACCTCAACCATAAATTTATTTTTGTTGCTATTTTATAACTATAATTTTGCTACTGTTATGAATTGTAATAATAATTATTTTGGAGTTAGAGGGTTTTCAAAGTGGTTGTGACTCACAGGTTGAGAACCCCTGCGTGTAGATTAGCTTCATAGGAATAATGTCCAGGTTGAAAATTTTCTTTTTACTGAGGGTGTAACCTTACTTACAATGTATAAATTTAGTAACTGTCTTTGGATAGAGCAAATATTATTTCATATGATATAAATTACTAATTTGTTTTTAACACTAAATAGTATTTTATTTAAAATTAGAATATTAGCAACTCTTTTTTTCTTCATTTTATGCAATTTTTATATAAAAGTATGTTGAGCCTAGGTAATTATTTTTGTTCTTTTAGCACAATGCTTAGACGTGGCACAATAGAGGGATGAATTTCTCTACCAATTTATATCTTAAGTCTACTGAAATTTTCTTTGCTACTGTACATAATGAAGAGAAAATGTAGCTTTTTTTAACTCTTCTGTTATATATTTCTGATTAATCTTCAAGGCAATTTTCAAATAGTAAAATTGTGAGTTGCTATAGACTTATCTGTTCCAATTACTTTAGTAAATTTCTTTATTTACTACATTAATTAAAAAAAAATCGTATGTATGTGGTTGATTTGCCTGCATGTATGTTACAAGCAGTTCTGAACTCATATGAGGGTACAGAGAATCAAACTCTAGTTCAGAGGACAACATGTAGGGGTAGGTGCTCTCCTAGGCGATTGAATGTAGGTTGTTAGGCTTGGTAGAAAGCCCACTTATCTGTTGAGTCATCTCACTGACCTAGCAGTTACCTTAGTTTTGTTGTTAGAGAAACAGAAGACCAGAGAAACCAATAAACAATACATGTTGTATTTTTAAGGGAAGAATTTATTACAGTAAATATGCATTTAATATAATTACATATCCACTAATGCATAAGTTTGATTATCATCAATAGTTAAGATAACTTTTAAAAATTTTGTTTTTGTTTTTTGAGTCAGATTTTCTCTGTGTAGCCCTGGCTGTCCTGGAACTCTAGACTAAGCTGGCCTTGAACTCACAGAGATCCACCTGTCTCTGCCTCCCAAGTGCTGGGATTAAAAACATGTGCCACCACCAGTCTAAAGTTAAGATACAAATTATCATCCTTAAGGTTTTGGATAGATATACTTCTTAGACAGTTAAGAATTTATTATAATTTTTATTTTAAGTTGTCTTATGCAGATTAATACTCAATAATTTCCTAACTGATTAAATCTATGTTAGATGTATCAGTTGTTGCATTGTGCCAGTTTTGTTATTAGATGAGTTCTGACTAAATAATAATTTGTTCTTTAAAATAATATATCTCATAAGATTGGAAAAAAATGAAGATCAACTGAAACTACTTATCACGGAGCTTCAGAAGAAATCAAGTAAACTGGGTAAGATTTAGACAATATTGTACTTTGATAACATATTAATAACTAATTATAAAAACAAAATTAAGGTTTTTTGTTAAATTTGTTAAGCTGTTAACAAACAGCTGAAAACACTTAACTGCTCTTTCAGAGGACCTGGATATGCTTGCCCCATATTATGTTCATAATTGTAAGACAAAATATTCCTGCATATAAAATAAAATAAATATAAAAATTAGGAGAAAATTATAATTAGGGGAAAATTATAATTGAATATAGGATATTTAAATTTTAAGAAAACTTAAATTTATGTAGTTTATCTATGTCTAGAAACCTGAGATATTTGTATTCTCCTTATTTTAGGATTCAAAGGCCTGAATACTCCTTAGGGAAATGTCTTACATTTCAATTGAAGAAAAAGCTTTTGAGGCAGGATCATACTTCATAGTTCAAACTCTTCTTGCATTCTTGATCTTTTTGCCCAGCCTCATGAATGCTAGGGGTTACAGGAATGTACCACTGCCTGGATTTGTTTATTTATTTGTTTGTTTTTTGAGAGTCTTGCTATGTAGCTCCAACTGGCCTAGCATTCTCTATGTAGACCGGCTAGTCTTGAACTTGCAGAAGTCTTCTTGCCTCTGCCTCTCGAATGCTGGGATTACAAGTCTGCATAATCACACCTGGATCATGTCTGGATTTTGTAGACCTCATTGCTTAGCAGTATTTGATTGTGAAAATAGTTTTAGGAAAACAATTCTATATTATTATATAGTATCATTAATATTCAACAACTTACACTGACAAAGCAATTCTATAATTTTGTGAACTTAGGTAGTTATAAGTCTGTTTCATATTTTTTAGCTCCTCTGCAACTGTAGACAGTTAAAAGAAAAAAAACAAGTTTTTTCAATTTCAATTAAAAAGTGTTTTTAATAGATTAATATTCCTGAATTGATAAATATTTGTCTAGATTATTTTTATAATTTTCTATAAACCTTACTATTAGTTTGAATGTTTGTATTAGTTGAATTACTTCTACAATTAAAATAATTACAAGTAATATTGCATAGTATTTGAAATAGTGGACATTTCATAAGTAGTTCATTTCTTTGGTTGAGTCCCTTTCTAAACAGTATTTTTATAAGCATGTATTAATTATACATAACCAGCATGATATTTTCATATGTTGTATGTTTTAATCATATTTACCTTTGCTGTGCCCCTCCTGTTCTTGATAATCTTTTTACTCTTCCCAACTAGCCCTGTTTCTAGTTTCATGGTTTTGTGTGTGTGTGTGTGTGTGTGTGTGTGTGAGAGAGAGAGAGAGAGACAGAGAGAGAGAGAGATAGTTTCACTGTAGTGTTCATAGGAGTGTAGGTGTGACAGTGTGTTTACTAGAGCATGAGTACCTTTTCAGTGTTTACACCACTGACAAAAATAACTATCCTATCCTATCAGGTTTGGTTGAAAATTTTAACCATATTTATGCTTTTACTTTGCAATGCTTAATTTTCCACTGTAGATTATTACTTGATTATCCAACATTGTAATGTCCAAATAATTTTATTCATAATTTTGCTTCATAGCAAAATTGTTAGAAACAGCCAGGGATGGTGGCACATACCTTTAAATCCCCAGCACTTGAGAGGCAGGGGCAGGTGAACCTCTGTAAGTTTAGAAGCAGCCTGATATACATTGTAAGTTCCAGGACAGCTAGAGCTATGTAGAGAGAGACCCTGTCAAAAAAGACCAACCAACTAACCAACCAATCAAAACCAAAATATAAAGGTTAAAGACAATTTTTTATATAGTTCAAAAATTCCTTCAGAACATGAAATTATTTTTAAATCATTGCACTTATCTACTTGCCTTAGAATTGTTGAATGTTGTAGATTAAGGAATAATTTTAGTACTTAAAGTATCTTTAATGCTTATTTATTGTGATTCAGTTTACCAGTAAGTGACTATCACATTATAATTTCAATATTTCTCATACCAGAGTATTATGAGAAGTTTGGATAAGGAATTTGAGAACTGTGAAACAGCACTTTGTGTTTTGTGGGAATTGAAAGTAAAACACCATGTTCTTGAGAAATCTTGAGAGAAAGGTTAAACACATAAAACCTTTAGGGTAATAGTATCCAGAACTAAGGGTGAGCAAAATTATGTTAGAGTAAGAAGTGAAAATATAAGAACTATTTTTGTTATATTTATGGTGAACAATATAATACATACTTAAATTACAGCTTTGTATATTTTTACATAGCTAAATATTTGAGGTAAATGTTCAGATTTCTTAATACCAAAAGGAAGCAACAGAGTTAGGAAAGTTATTATTGAAGAGTTAGATGTTAAGAATAAAATTTAAAGTATAGAGAGGTTTTGGATAGTTGTAAAAGATGATAGATTGTTGAAAGTACTATGTATAGGAGTGAAAATTAAAAATTACTTAAGAACCTCACATTATTCTATTTTGGGGTTAATAATATAGTCTTAAAAGCCAGAAATCTTTGCAAATAGTCTGTACTTTTCTTCTTTCGTTAGTTCATTTTTTTTGGTAAACTTCATTTTATATATATAATTTTTTTATTTCTTCTTGTCTCTTTTTTCTAATTATATGAAATTGAGGTAAGATAGTAGAGTCATGTTCAGATCACTGTCTTAAACTAGTCCTCAAATTAAAAAATAAGATATATCTTATCTAAAATGAAACTTTCTGGTTAAATAAGCTTTGCATGTGACAAGTTTCTGCTTTAGCATCTATATTGACATTTCATGTTTTATTGATCTTTGGGAAGCTATTACAAGTGTTTATTTTCTAAACAAAGAGAAATCTGAAACATTCAGTAGCTCTATTATATTTTCAACAATTAAAACTCTTTAACAATGAGCAAAAATAATATGTCAGATACAGTTTTTGTGACAGCTGGAAATTACTAGGAGACTGTAGGAAGTTAAAAATGTAAAACTTTTCTCCTCTAGTCCTCCACTTAATTCCACTATGGTATGCAGTACTCTAAAATCCTTGCCTATAGCAAAAGGACCAGTACAGATCATATAAAAGTAATATGATTTCAGCTGGGCAGTGGTGGTGCACACCTTTAATCCCAGCACTCGTGAGACAAAGGCAGGCAGATCTCTGTGAATTCAAGGCAAGCCTGGTCTACAGAGCAAGTTCCAGGACTGGCTTGGCTCCATAGATACAGAGAAATCCTGTCTCCAAAAAGAAAGAAAGAGAGAGAGAGAGAGAGAGAGAGAGAGAGAGAGAGAGAGAGAGAGAGAGAGAGAGAGAGAGAGAGAGAGAGAGAAAATTAAAGAAAAAAATGTAAAAAAAAAGTGGGAAGGTTGTGCTGAAAGGTTGTTTTAAGTCCAGGACAGGCTCCAAAGCCACAGAGAAACCCTGTCTCGAAAAACAAAAAAAACAAAAAACAAAAAAACAAAAAAAAACAAACAAAAAAATTAATATTGTATTCAAAGAAGTAGAGGCAAGCACTGTAAAGCAGTATTTTTCTGGTAGCACGATTGTAAAAGCAACAAAATAGTAGGAATTAAAAGGAAATATAAATAATTCAAGGTCTTAGTAATTGAAGGGGGAAAAACGGTAGAGAGTATTTCATAGTATCAAATATGACCCAGCCACACAATGAATAAGACTGAGAATGGCATCACAAAGGGCTTATTGTTGGCTTTCAAGACCATAATTTTATTAACATCATGGAAAGAAGTTATTAGTTTTACATAGTGTCAAAGGAATATGTAGTTAGCAAGCAGGAATTTGAAAGATAACATGAATAATCAGTAGCTTGAGACAATAGAAAGGTTAATCAGATATCTTTGTTTTTATATTCATATGGAATGCTTGTGGGATAGGAGAAAATAAGGATTTCTCTGCTCTGACTTGGTATGTTTTGGAGCAGATAAAGTCACAGAACAAGTGGATATGTTGAGGTTCAAAGAACAATGATCAGAACTAGCTTGAGAGAAGAACAGTTCTTATAAATTTGAAGAGAAGCCAGACAGATTCAGGGAGTAATGAGTTGAAAGTAAAGGTACACACTGGCACCAATCCAAGTTATTTTATGTAGATACATTGCTTATTTTACTTCATTAACGTTGGATTCATTTGGCTATAAATTAACCTAGAAACATGACTGTTAGCATTTATTCATTATTACTTTTACATAGTTGGTTTAGACTCCCTGTAACTTTCATTAACCTACCTCTTTTTAAGGGGTGTGTGTGTTCATTTAGCAGTATAGTAGTTTCTCTCTAGGTCCTATATTCTATCTGTTATTGGTTCTTGGCCCAATAATGTTGCCATATATAGATTGAATCTTCTTTTCAAATGGCATTATTCTTCTTTCTTCTCTTTCCTACCTTCTCATCCAGTGATTAACACATTTTATTTTCTTTATTTTAGATGAGATGACCAAATCTAAAAATGACAAAGAAATGGAACTGGAAGAATTGAAAAAAATATTGGTAGGTATATATTCTTTCTTATTAATATCTAGCAATTACTTTAAAAGTAATTTTGAAATTGCTGGCCTGGATTTTAAAACTAAATATTTCATATCAAATTTTCAGCTAAAATATAAAAGTTTTGTATTTGCTTTTGAATAAAGCTTCAATCTTATCTGTATCTATTTTTATAGGTTTGTGTTAACTATCATGACCAGAGTGTTTGTATTATTTAAACATGTTGCTATCACACTTAAAATAAGAGCAAATATGCATATTATGCTATGCTATAAAGACTTAGTGAATAGTGGACACTCATGTCTTATTCTAGATCTTACTGAGATTGTTTTCAGTTTTTCTTTTTTCAGTGTGATACTAGCTGTGGGTTTGTTAAATATAGGTTTGCTTCTCTAAGGTATTATTTTTCTATATCTTTATTCAGGGATGTTATCATGAAAGGATGTTTAATTTTATCAAAGGCCTTTTCTGTCTATTGAAATGATCATGTGATTTTTATCCTTGAGTCTTTTTATTTGCTATATTTTATTGATTTGCATATATTGAACCATTCTTGCATTCCTGGAATGAAACCAACTTGATCATGGTGAACGATCTTCTTACTATGGTATGAATTTGATTTGCCAGTATTTTATTGAAGTTTTAAACTTATTAAATATATTGGTCTATAGTATCTTTTTGTTTTCTCCTTTTCTCATCTTGGTAATAGGATAATATTGGATTTATAAAATGATCTATTTTAGATAAGAGTTTAGACTGTTTAGAAGAATGTATATTTAATAGCCATTGGGTCGGATATTCTGTAAATGTATATTAGCAATTGTTGGGGGAGGATGCTTATGCATTTTTCAGCCTCCTGAAATAATCACACAGAAATCTGTATTAATTGCAATACTGTTTGGCCAATAGCTTAAGCAAATTTCTGGCTAATTTTTATATCTTAAGTTAACCCATTTCTATTAATTTGTGTGTCACCATGAGGTTGTGGCCTACTGGCAAAGTCTCACGGGGCTTCAGCGAAGGTGTCTGTCCCCAGTGGCAGCTATGTGGCTTCTCACTCACTCTACCTTCTTTCTCCCAGCATTCAGTTTGGTTTTCCGACCTATCTCTATTCTGCTAAGCCACTGGCTGAAACAGATTTATTCATTCACCAATAAAAGCAACATATAGACAGAAGAACTTCCCATACCATTTTCCCCTTTCTGTTTAAATAAAAAGGAAGGTTTTAACTTTAACATAGTAAAATTATATATAACAAAATAGGTATCAAACAAGAATTACAGTTACAATATTTATATCTACTTTATCTTTTATTATAGCTAAGGAAAACTATAACTATTTTTCAACTGCATCATAGACTCCAAAAGGAAATATTATCTAAGTAAACAGGAAGTGCATTATAAGCAACTTCCAAAACTCAAGAATTGACAGAGACATCTCACTGCCTGGACAGTCACCCAAAGTTCTTTTGTAACATTGGGGCATCCATCTTCAGCCTACAGGCCCATAGTATCTGACAGACTTTTCCATGAAGCAGGAACTTTCAAAGATAGTTCCATCTATATTGGCAATTTGTCAGTCACAGTCTTCTGTGTCCTGCAGAATGTCTGGCAGACTCTTTCATGAATCAGGAACCCTGAAGGACTGTCTCATCTTCTTTAGACAAGTTCAGTAGTCATTTTCCTGTGGGTCCTGAATGTCCAGTTTATACAGCATAACATCAAACAGTCCAGGCAAGAACAGTTTCTTGCCCAAATGGCTAATAAATTCCATAAGGAGCTTTTTCAATGCCTATCATCCTCTTGAAGTAGATTGGTGCTGCCAGAAACAGATGTGTCTCATTGTCATAAAAAGTCTTAAACTTTTAAAACATTTTAAATGCCATATTCTGTAAGTCTTTTAAAGGTTTGAAGAGTATCTAACTGAAATATATCTCTATATATCTAGAAAACCTAACATGACTACAAGCTTAATTATTATAGATGACTATCTATTAACCTGTATTTCTTAATTATATATTACATTTTAAAATGTGTTTCACAAACACAATACCTCAATCAAAAGCAGAAATACATATACACAGTAAAACAAAATTGACCTTAAATTTGTATCAAAAGACCAGGATCCATACCAGTGCAAAGTATTCCTCTTTATAGCATAGCCTTCTTTAAATGTAAACAAACATAAACAATATTTGAGAATTTGGGTGTAGTTCTTTCCAAACTGCCTTCTGCTTTTTGTTGGGCAAAATCATTTTTGGGGTGTTCACGGCAACCTTTGGGGGAGGTCTTGGTCCGTAAAACCACATTAGTCTGGAAGGATTCCGCAGGTTCTCATGCTCTGTGGAAACAAAAGAAGAACCCTTTTTCCAAAGCAACACATCCTTAGACCCAAATTTTGAAGTCAAGATACCTCTAAAACATACATGTTGGTTTAGCTTAGTAGTCTGCAAAGTCTCTCTGTACTTAGCTTATTCACAGTCAAAAAATTCAAAGAAAACAATAATATACATAATCCAGACTGTGTATTTTCCATTTTTACGTGGCTTATTCTTCTTTACTCCTTTTAATTGATGACTGTCTGTACTGTCTCTTTAAAGACCTTGTTTTATTTTTTATAACGATTTACTTTTTTATAACTCTTTATATTCTTCTTTTCTCCAAGCTTATGTACATTTATTCAACACTGTGACCCATTTAGAGGTCTTTTTTAAAAAAAATCAGAATCTGTCTTTATTGTATATCTGTAATTATTTTCTGAAAAGAAACGCTCTTTCTTTTTTTTTTTTAAATCTTAAGTGGGCATGACTAGGACCAAGATGGCCCTGCCTGGTTGCTCTGCCCAGTTCAACATGGCAGAGGCATGTTCACTGCCTCTGGGAGCCGTTCTTTGTGCCCCAGATCCAGGGTCGGGTGACAGCAAGTCTGTGTTACCATTAAGCAAGTTGTAGCACTCTGTTCACAGACCCCATTTAAATGCTCCATAGCCAGACCTCCTGAAAGTGTCAGAGCCATTCATGCTGATTAGCCAGGAAGCCTTCTTAAAGGAGCCATGCAGTTTTTGCTGCTATCACTGAGTCAGGAAGCCTTCTCTTCAAAGAATCATGCCTCTGCTCGCTTCCAGCAAACAGAGCCCAAGAAAATGCTGCTACCAAAAAGCCATGCTTACCTCTGTTTTATTGTGTGTGTGTGTGTGTGTGTGTTTGTGTCTGTGTCTAGGATTCCTTTCCAAGCTTTTTCAGGTTTTACGTGAATTACTCAGCCCCACCCATGTTGGGTGCCAATTTGTTGGGGGAGACCACGTGCTTGTTCCCAGCTTCTCAGACCTCGAAATAATCCCATAGAAATTTGTATTAATTGCAATACTGTTTGGCCAATAGCTAAAGTGTATTTATGGTTAGTTTTTATATCTTAAATTAACCCATTTCTACTAATCTGTGTATCACCATGAGGTCGTGGCCTACTGGCAAAGCCTCGGCAGGCTCCAGCAAAGGTGTCCATCCCTGGCATCAGCTACATGGCTTCTTACTCATTCCGCCTTTTTTTCTCCCAGCATTTAGTTTAGTTTTCCCACATAGCCTTTTATTCTGCTAAGTCACTGGCTGAAACAGATTTATTCATTAACCAATAAAAAGCCACACATAGAAGGACTTCCTATACCAAACATTTGATCTATAATGTAGTTAATTATGAAGTTCTGTTTCTTTTTTTGGTCTGGATAATATATTTACTCATGGAATTTAGTGTTACATTCACCTATTATTTATTTTGGCCTGGCTGTCCATTTGTGTTCAGTAGATTTTGTTTTATGAAATTGGGCATTGCAGTGTTTGCTGCATATTAATTTCTAATCATTATATCTTGTTGGATTGTCAGCTTTTTTAATTTTAAAAGATCTTTTTTAAAAACAATATTTATTTATTTATTATGTATACAATGTTCTGTCTGTGTGTATGCCTGAAGGCCAGAAGAGGGCACCAGACCTCATTACAGATGGCTGTGAGCCATCATGTGGTTGTTGGGAATTGAACTCAGGACCTTTGGAAGAGCAGGCAATGCTCTTAACCACTGAGCCATCTCTCCAGCCCCTCGGATTGTCACCTTTATTTGTAGATTTAGTTCTTCTGATTTGTTTTGGCTTAATGTCTGCTTTTTCAGATACTAATATAGTTCTCCTGGCTTGTTTTCAATTTCTACTTGCTTACTATGTCAACTTATGCTTTTTCACATTTACCTTTTCCAGTTAAGTATGCTTCTTGCAGAGAACAAACAATTGGAAATTATTTTTTAATTCAATTTTTAAGTCCAAGTTTTTCCACAAAATGGCTATAAACATAAGACATTTTGATAGCAAAAAAATAGTAACTTCTCTATTTGGGCCAATGATATCCTTAGTCATGGACTTTTCTTTATATTTATTTTATTTTGGTTTGTTGAGGCAGGGTTTCTCTGTATAGTTTTGGTGCCTGTCCTGGAACTCGCTCTTGTAGACCAGGCTGGCCTTGAACTCACAGAGATCTTGCCTGCCTCTGCCTCCCGAGTGCTGGGATTAAAGGCATGTGCCACCACTGCCCAATTTAGTCATGGGTTTTTCATGAGGTTTACTTATTAGGCATGAAATCCTTCCTTGGAGCAGGCCTCCTACTCAACCAGAAAGCGGTTTGTTATCCCCATAACAGTTGTGCCACACTATTGTACTTGTAGACACATTTTGGTAGGCAAGTCAGTATTTTAGTAAACAGGATTCAGCACTGGGAGAGATTATTAATCTCTTTTTTAACACAGGAACTGTTTAACACATTTTGGCACTAAAATATTAGTCAGCAGTGAGAGAATTTCCTGATGACTTAAGTTTGATTTTTCTATGTTCTGCATCCAAAGTGAATGTTATCTTCAGCAATAGGATCTTACCATCTGTGTATGTTGAACAGTAAAGAGCAGTTACAATAGTCTGTGTTGTTTTGGGTACATCAGAACCTCCCTGGCCAGCAACTCTTGAGGAGGTAACACATGCTTGGCACTGAGATTTTCATTTAGTAACCCACATTGGGCGTTTTATTGTTTGTCTGTGCAGGATGTTTATGTTCAAACTCCTGTATTTTATATAGTATTTAAAAATCAGCGTACAAACTAATGAATTTATATAAGACTTCTTCACACATGTTTAGTTTTGGCTAATGTATCTCCTAACTTTGCATTTTCCCAGTTTCCCTATTCTCACTTAAGCCTTTAACCTTGAGAATTCCCCTGATCTCCTTTTATATCACCTGCACTTTTCTATTCCTTTTAATTAAAATTGGTCTCTTTATTTGTAAGATTGTAGGCTTTCCTATAGCTTTTCATGTGCTATTTATTTTGGTTAAGCCTTTTGTCACTCCATTTCCTCAAGCTCTACTCCCCATTCATGACTTATTTATAGTCTTTTCAGTCTGAAATATTCCTTCCAGTATCCTCTGTAGAGATAGTTCAGTGGTAATAATTACTTATTTGTTTTTATCATGATAAAATATATTTCTCCTTCAATTTTTAAAAATACTTATTTTTATCTATCTGTATGTGTGAATATTTGCATGAATGTATGTGTACCCACATGCATGCTTAGTGCCTGTAGAGGCCAAGAGAAGGGACTGAATTCTCTGAAACTGGAGTTTGTGAGCCTCCATGTAGGTGCAGTAAACTAGTCTACACTATTTCATGTTGCTTGTGTCCTCTTTGAGCTTTAGAGTTCTTAGTCCTGTAATAGTTCACCACTTAGTAGATAGGTGGCCATCCACTAACTTCAGACTCAAGCCATTAATCTCCACAGCCACTCTTAAGTAATAGGATCCATTTTTTTGTTGTTTTTATTTTTTTACTATGGAAAGTTTGGCTACAGACAACTGAATTCTTCATTCCTTGACCCCCATCCCCCTGCCAGCTCTCCTGAACTTCTTAAAATGTCTGAACTGTTTAAAATGCTTTTTTTCCCAGCCTGGTGGTGGTGGTGCACACATTTAATTCCAGCACTCGGGAGGCAGAGGCAGGAGGATCTCTGTGAGTTCGAGACCAGCCTGGTCTACAGAGCTAGTTCCAGGACAGGCTTCAAAGCTACAGAGAAATCCTGTCTCAAAATAACAACCCTGTCTCAAATAAATAAAAATGGTTTTTTCCTTCATGATTGCTGTTTAACACCTAAGTAGCTTTGGGCAGGCTATTATTGCCTAACTTTCGGGATTGTGTTTATGCCTTTTTTTTTCAGACCCTTAGAGTAGCTCAGTCTCAACCAATAATCTCAAAATGGCACCCAGTGAAAGCCATCTCAGATAAGAGGAATGCCAAAATGGATCTCTTCTCCATTCATCATCAGATTTAAAACTGGATCCATGTCTTAGCAAACATTGTAGACTGACTTGCTCTGTGAGACTGGCAGTTTTGTTTCTCTAGGGCCATCTGGCTTATCTTTTGGATGAAGCTTTTGTTTCTTCTTTCACTGCTCAAGCCTCAGCTGGAACAGTGCATTGCCCATTTCTGTTCGCTGCTTAACCTTTCTGCTTGATTTCCAATGCTCTCCCAATTATCCCTTCCTTGGAATAGAGCCTGACTTTTGTTATCCTCGCCTTTCTCATTAACCCTATCACATGAAGGCGATTTCTAACTGTTTACCATAAAAATACCAATTTTAAAATAAAGTTTATGTTGTGGTATTCCCCTCTGTATGCTATGAATATGTTTTATTATCATTGGTTACTAAAGAAGCTGTTTTGACCAATGACTTAGTAGAGTAAACCCAGGCAGGAAATCTGAACAGAGATATAGAAAGTAGGCAGAGTAAGGGAGATGCCATGTAGCCACTGACAGAGAAAGATGCTAACTGCCAGCCAGAACCTAACTGGTAGGCTACAATCTCGTGGTGATTCACAGATTAATAGAAATATGTTAATATAAGATTTAAGAGTTAGCTAGAAGTACGCATAAGTTATTGACCAAGTAATGTTAGAACTAATATTTCTGTGTAATTATTTTGGGTCTAGAAAATGAATGATCAGTCTCTTGCTACAAATTTATTTATTTTTTTAGACAAAGTTTCTCTGTGCAACAGCCCTTGCTGTCCTGGAACTCACTTTGTAGACCAGGCTGGCCTTAATCTGCCTGCCTCTGTCTCTCAAATGCTGGGATTAAAGGCATGGCCACCACGCCCATCTTTGTTTTCTCTGCTTAAGCAATTTAACCAAGGAAATATACTATAGTTACTTCTATTGGGCACTTCAGTAATTTTCAGTATGTTTATAGTTTAACAGTCATACTTTTTTCCTACTTTTTTTAAACAGGTAGAAGACCAAAACCTTTTAGATGAAAAGAAACAAGTTGAGAAGCTTGCTGAAGAATTACAAGGGAAAGTACAAGAACTAACTCTCCTTTTGCAAACCAGAGAGGTTTGTTAAGGATGTTTGTTTCCAATATTTTGTTAAGAAAATAGAGATTTATAAAGTAGATTATAACATAGCTATTTGCTTTGTAAAGGATTTCTTCACAAATTTCTTTTTAAAAGTATGTGTTCTTGTTATATTTAACATGCTAATGACAGTTTTAAAATAGGGAACCTTCATATTGTAATGTGGGAGAAAAAAGGTCAATACCAGCTTATGCATGGTATGGCTTATGATAATTCTGTTTCTTAATGTCTTTAGTATTTCTTGATACATTTAATTTATAGCCCTTATTAAATGCTTGATTCTTATAATATTTTTATAATGCTTATATTTATACTTATCTTTAAATTTACAGTATATTTGTAGACCTGTAAGAGAATTGGAACTTCTTTTTATAATAGTAAGAACACCTTAGTCTATAAGACACTTCCTGACTTCACTACTATATTTCCCTTACTAATATAAAATTTTAGGCTAGGTGTAGTGTCACATTCCTTTATTCCTAGCGTTCCATAGGTAGAGGCAGGCAGATCTCTGTGAGTTTGAGACTAACTAGCCTGGTATGAATAGAGAGTTCCAGGCTAGCCAGGTATATATGGTGAGAGTCTTCTCTGAAAAACAAATAGGCAAATTAACAATAAGCTAAACTAATAAAATTTTAAATGGAATTAATTACTTAGTAGATTAAAATGAATAAAATTTTCTTAGTTTTAGGCTATCACAGAGTTTACTTGTATTGAATTTGTTACTGCTAATTTAAAAAAACTAAAATGATTATCACATTATATGCTTAAATTTAAAATATTTAGCTGAACATGGTATTTGTATCTATCTATAACCCTAATACTTTGGAAGAAGAGGTAGGAGAACCAAGAATTCAAGGTCTCTGGGCAGTGGTAGGCGTACACATTTAATCCCAGCACATTGGTGGCAGAGGCAGGTGAATCTCTGATTTGGAGGCCAGTCTGGTCTACAAAGTGAGTTTCAGGACACTAGGTTCAGGACCTAGGGCTATACAGAGAAGCCCCGTCTCAAAAAACAAAAACAAACAAACAAAAATTTAAGGTCAACCTCATTCATAGATTGAGTTCAAGGCCAGCCTGCACTGAATAAGACTGTATCATAAATATTTTTTTAATATCCTGACAATTATTTTCTAAATGTATTACTTGATTACTTTGAGCAACCATATCTGTTTTGATTATTTATTTATTTATTTATTTATTTATTTACTTAGAGACAGTGCCTTACTTTGTATCTCTGGCTCTTCTGGAATTCACAACGTAGACCAGGTCTCTGCCTCTAAGTGCTGGGATTGTATCACCATGCCCAGCCTAATTATATCTTTTATATGGAAAAAATCTTGTAGAACATTTGTCATAAATGTATATATATATATATATTTATTTTGCAGAAAGAGGTCCATGATTTGGAGGTAGAATTAACTGTCACTAAAACAAGTGATCAGTATTATTCAAAACAGGTTGAAGAACTAAAAACTAAGCTGGAAGAAGAGAAGTATGTTTTTCACATATCTATATACAATTTAATTCCTAAGCTTTATGATAAAAATAGTTTCCTATTTATATCAATGATTTTGAAATTGAGTTTTATTCCTAAAGATAAAAATGAAAGCCAGGCATGGCGGTGCACAAATGTAATCTTAGCACTCTGGAAACTAAAGCAAGAAAATTATGAATTCAAAGTCTGGGCTTTGTCGTGAGCTCTTGTGTCAGAAAAGAAATGGTTTACTTATTTTATTGCTAAAGGAAGTTTGTATCGGGGGCTGGAGAGATGGCTCAGCAGTTGGGAGCATTGCCTGCTCTTGCAAAGGTCCTGGGTTCAATTCCCAGCGGCTACATGGTGGCTCACAGCCATCTGTGGTAGGGTCTAGTGCCCTCTTCTGGCCTCTGGGCATGCAGGCAGACAGAATGTTGTATGCATAATAAATAAATAAATATTTTTTAAAAAAGAAAGTTTGTATAATTATATAAAAGACTAATAACAAAGTTAAATCACTTTATATAAGCATTTAGTTATCTCTTGGTATTTATAAGCTTTGGTTTCAGAAACCCCAAAGATACACAAATCTGAAGCTAGTCAAATCCTATATGCAATCAACAGAATATTTGCATATAAACTAAGTATAACCTCTTACAGGGGAAGTTTTAACTCTTCTCTATACTACTTGCAGTACTGAATATAATGTAAATGCTATATAAACGTTTGTTTTACTGTATTCAGAAAATAATGGCAAGGAAGAAGTTTATATGCTCAATCCAGACATTTTCCTGAATAGTTTCAATTTTGAGTTGGATAAGTCAATGAATGTGGAATTTCTAGATAGACAGGGTCCAACATTAATTTGGGAGAGGTATTTGTTATATAAAGGAAATTATTTGTGTTTTTTTAATTTGTAAAACTGTTTTTCATAAGTTCTTGTTGATAAAATTAAATATATAAATTTATTTCTAATATTGTATAAATAAAGTATCTAATGGAATGATTTCAGCAAATTTAGTTTGTTAATAATTATCACCAAGAAGTAAATTCAAGTGCCTGTTGGTGGTAAACACTATTTTTCCTTTTTGATTGCTTCTCAGGTATAGATGAAAATGGTAAGTAAAGTGTTAGCTGTGATGCCTCATGCATAGAATTCTAACCCTTGGGAGGCTGAAGAAGGAGGATTGTTGTACGTTTGAGACCAGCCTGGGTTACATCATAATTCCCAGGCTAACATATAGCCTAGACCTTTACTTGTAGTCCCATTCCCTTTTTCTGATATTCTTTTAACAGTGTTTTCTTTTTCCAGGAGATCTAGGTAATATTTTATTAAAAATCCCCTTAAGAATTGAGTGGTTATTTATATTTTAGTATTAATTTATGTTATTCTTAGTATATTTGCCCATTAATCTCTCGGTACTTAGGGAAAAACTCTTAATTTTATCTTTTGAATTTCCAATAATATTAAATAAGAGGAAGTGGCAGATGCTCCCAAAATCATTTGGTGGTACCAGACACTACACTGAATTTTTTTAAAATTGGTACTGACTTCAGCCAATAGCAGTAATAATTTCTCTTTCAAATTTCAAATTTTCAAATGGAAAATTTGAGACCTTGTAAGAATAATTGATTACAAATAGTTCATGATTCAAGGACTGTTCTAATTAAAATTTCAGAAGTTTGAAATAGACTATTGGAAGTAAAGCAATTATGTGAAGAAAATGACGTGTCCTTTATATTTCAGAAAAATGTATGTAGGGAATATACAAGGATATATAATGTGTGACGTAATGAAATGTTAATACAGAAACAATTTAAATATATTTGAATAAACAAATTTAAAGAAGTAGAATAAGACTGTAATCTTGCTTCAGGACTTAATTGCCAGTATTATCTTATTTATATCCTGCCTTTTCTTTCCCTTAAGATTATTTTGAATCATATCATATATCATCATATTTCATATTGTTTCTCTATGACATGTTTTTAAAAATAGAGTTAAGAATGCTGAATTAACTGAAAGCAGTGATAAACTTTCCCTTGAGAACAAAAAATTGGCACAAGAAGCCAGTGAGATGGCGCTAGAACTCAAGAAAAATCAAGAAGATATTAATGTGAGTTGACAAAGTTATCAGTGATTTTGCTTTCTTACCTTCAAAATTAGAAGGACTTAAAATAGATGATCTTTGAGTACCCTTTTAGCTTAAAAAGTTGGATTATCTTAGAGATGGTAGTTTTTGGAGGAAAAGCTACATATTATTATTTGATATGGTGATAATGTAAAACAGAAAATAGAGTCTACCAATATATGACTACCAGTATATAAAATTAATCTAATTTTAAGCCTTATTACTTTTGTATTTAGTAACATTCTATTTAGTCATAGATTTCTATGGCAGGTGTAATATTGAACCATCTTATTTTTATTCAAGAACATATGAATTAATATAAATAGTAAGTGTTCAAATATCCTAACTAAAATAGTATGTCATATATATATGTCATATACTATTTTAGTATGTATATATATTTTTAGTATATATATTGGCATTGAGATAAAGTGTTGTTGGAGTTCACAAGTTTACTTGTGCCTTTATGGAAGAGAAGCTATCAGAGAAAAACATTAATTTTGTCCTCGAAAGATGAATTATGAGTTTAGTAGGTAATGATTAATTAAACATTATGAATAAAGGCACAAACCTACAAGTAACACTGGGAAATCAAAATTATTTTATTAGCTGCTATATATTATTAGAGTTGTTATTAATATAAGTCCATAAAACAGAACTGTACAAATTAAATAGCTCACTGTATTAGTTTGCTTTCTATTGCTGTGATAATACTTTATGACTAAAAGCAGTTTGGGGTGGGGGTAAGGAACTTTGTTATGCTTACATATCTTAAGCACAGTCCATCATGAAGTGAAGTCTAGGCAGGAACTCAAGGCAGGAACCTTGAGGCAGAAACTAAAAGCAGAGGCCATGGAAGAGAGCTGATTATTGGGTTGCTCCTTGGCGGCTGTACAACCTGCTTTCTTTATAGAACCTAGGACTACCTGCCTAGGGGTGGCTCCATCAGGCTGAGCCCTCCCATATCAATCATCTGTGAAGAAAATGCCTCACAGAGTTCCCTGAAGGTCAGTGTTATAGAGCCAGTTTATTGAGTTTCCTTCTTCCCAGATACTCTTAATTTGTGTCAAGTTGACCAAAAGAAAAAAAAAAAACCAACCAACCAAACAAACAAACAAAAAACAACCCAGCAAAAACCCTCCCCCAAACCTGGCATATGGCATACTTGTGAAAGTTTCAAATATTAATTTCAGTTACATTTTTGTTGAAGCAAAATGATTAAACATTGTTTATTATCTTCTTAGAATAGCAAAAAGCAAGAAGAACGGATGCTGAAACAAATAGAAAATTTGGAAGAAAAAGAAACACATTTAAGGCAAGAGTAATGAGTTTGTCTTTGTCTCAAGGATTTTAGGATTTCTTTTCTATTGTTAAATATTGTATAAAGTGAGAATAATATATATAGGTTAAGGTTTTAAAATCCTGTCTAAAATGAAATTACAATAATTTTATATTTAAGTAATTAAAAAATTATTTTATATTTACTTTTTAAGCAGTAAAATTATATGAAAGTTAAAGTATCATAAACCTAATTCTTTAAAGTCTAAAAATTATGCTAACTGTATCTAGAAAAGTTAGAATAAAATTTTTTAAAATATTTTTGAGAGTATCAACTATTATATAATATTAGAATATTTGTGTTCACTGTTTTAAGAATATATTTAACTATTAATCATAATGTAATTTTATATTATTTAAATGAAATTTTTTCCATTAGTATTTTAAGCGTTTTCTTGATATTTTTCACAATAATTTATTTGTATTTGTAACTTTATTTTTAGATATTTACTTTTTCCAGGTTTTCGCAATTATAGATAATACTGAAGTAAATAAGGAGCACATGTCTTGAATTTATTAATATGATCTTAGAACTAATGATTCCAGTGACTTGGTAATTACCTGGTCCTTAGTAGTTTTTATTAATTGTAAATTATAAAATACAATGAAGATCATATTGAAAGCTCTGATTTCAAATGTTTCAGTTGTTGCTTGGTATCATCACTAATTTAGCAATAATTTTAAATTTAAGCCACTTTTTATGATTTGCAGTTACCTTTTGTATAAGCTTTGGAATTTTTCAAAACTTGCCTATAGGAATTTTTGTTGTAAAATTATATAGAAATAGCTATACTCTTTAATCTTTTAAGGGCTTTATTATTTACTATTGACTTAAGCACCAGTGTAGCAATCCTTTATCCATTTTATTTATAGCATTTTTATAACTTGTTTTCTTTTAATTTGTGGCAATTATTTTAATATAAGTTTTAAAAATTTCTATTAGTTTTGTTTTTTGCTTTGTGTATTTATACCATTGCTTTTATATTTAAAATACTTTAGCCTCCCTGAATTCAAATGCTAGTCTTTTTTCAAAATCTATGTAGTGATGTTTAGCTTTTCTATTTCTTTTAAAAATATAAGAAAATTTCAGAAAGCAAAGAAAAAAAGTAAAAAAATAAAAAAAAAATAAAAAAATTTCAATCCTTCAGATTACTTGCAGTCACATCTATGAATTTATGACTTGGCATTTTTATTTTTTACTTTTGAAATGGCATTTTTAAATGTATTTTTATTAGTTCTTTGAAATTTTTGTATATTTTGATCATATTCACCTCCTTCCTTCTATTCCTAGATCCATCCCCATCTTCTTACCTCTACATGTTAATGAGTTATAGGGGTCTCTGTGTTAACTGCCATCTACTACGAAGAGAGCTTCACTTAACTGTGGGTTTAGTAATAAGTAGTAGGAGTCAGTTTAATAATCTATTTAGCAGAGTAAGAAGCTGCAGAGTGCTCAGTTCTAAATAAAACATCTGTATCACACACCTTCTCCCAAAGCTCAACAATCATTGTGGAAGGAGTAGAAAGATAGTGAGAGCCAGAGATGATGGTGCTCATTAACTGATGAATGAATAATGAAAATATGATATGTTTACACAATAGAATATTACTCAGTTTAAGAAAAAGGAAACTATGAAATTCATAGGTAAATGAATGGAACTGTAAACAATCATCCTGCGTGAGGTAAACCATACCCAGGAATATAAATATAACATGCTCTCTCCCATATGTGGCTTATAGTTTTGAATCTTTAAATATGTGTGTTTGAATACTCATAGTAATCAGGAAACTAGTAAAGGGCCATGGATTAGGGGATTTTCTGGGGCAGGGAGATAGGATGAAGTGATAAAGAAAGGGGAATAAAGGGACAGAAAGGATTAAGTAGGATAAGGATGAGAGGACAGGGTAGAGGAGGGAGCAATAGGAAGAGTAACTAATATTAAAAACCTTTAATAATGCCATATGGAAACCTTTTACTATAGAAGCTTCCTAAATTACATACACATCTAAAAAGAGTTTAAATAGAATTACCCCATAGTGGAGAGGACAGTGCCATACTAGACACTACAGGCTAGCAAATAAAAAGCTACTGCCAAGAATGGGGTACTTCTTTTGAAGATGTTGGCCAGTGGGATTCCATAGTCTCCATCTCCCAACATAGACTATTTTCTTTGCCTTTGGTTATTCTCCAGAAGTTGATGGTAAGACACTATTTTCTGAGGACAACACATACTTGAGTCATAGAACATGGAGAAATCAAGCTGGTAGACCTGGAAGCTTTATCCCTATTGGCTAGATTTCATAGTGCAAGAAAATGCTATGCACACTACAGGAGGATAAAAGACATCAACAGTCTTACACATCTGTGAACTCTGTGAGCTATGGTAATGACTAGTGTGGCATTATATACCATTATATGGTATAATAGTGGTATGAATGTTATAGGAGTAACCAACCACATTTTGATTGGATTTAAGGATTTCTCCACAAGATAGAACCCATATGTGGCACCATTACCAAGAATCCATAGCGAGATAGTTCATAGGTTTTAGGGGAAGGACCTGTGTAAATCAGGCTGGACTTGAACTTGTAGTGATCTTCCTTGTCTCTGCCTCCTGGTTGCTGGGAATATAACTCCGTACCTGACTTGATATGCAGTTTTACTATTATTTTTTTAAATCTTTGTGTGTGTGTGTGTGTGTTTGTATATGTGTATTTTAAGTTTTCTTTTTAAATCATTGGTAACTTGAATGATTTCGAAATACTGTGTGTATATTCTTATTTACATTGAAATTTTGGGTTTCTTATGTTTGGTTAAAGAATGCTCTTTTGAAAACTTCTATTTTAAATCTTTACAATTAAAAATTTGAAATCTTTAGACCTAATACAGCTCTTCATATACTTGTTAGGAGATTGATTATATGTGGTATTGCAAGTAGTGTTGAATATAGTGATTGATACAGTCAGTGCTTAATAATAGCTGTTTACTATTTTCAAGATTTAGAAAAATCATCCTTTGCCATACCCATAATGATTGATTCTGCCTTTTTTTTTTTATATCAACTTTCTTCTTCAGAAGCAGCTGTTACCTACAGATATCTATGACTAAACCACTATACTTTTTTGGTTAAAATATGAAAACAAATTTTAAAGAGAAGCTGTTTGATTTTTTTCAATGTTTTTTTAAAAGTTTAAATTAATTCGCTTAGTTTTTGAGAAAAGGTCTTAATTGTATAGCCCAGGATGGCATTTAGCTGGTATTCCTGTCTTAGACTCTCAAATGTTGGGATCAAATGTTGGGATTAGAGGTATTTGCTACTACACCTACATCAAGAGCCTCTGTTAGTGCATATGTATGTATACTATATGAGTGTGTGGAGGCCAGAGAACAGCCTCAGATGTCATTCTACAACTATTGTATGTATCTTTTCCCTTTAAAAAAAGACATGGTATTTCACCAGTCTGTATCTCAGCAAGTAGGTTAGGCTGTCCAACAAGCAATGCTTAGGGTTCTGCCTGTCTCTCCCTCCATGGGACTGGGATTACAAGCATGCCTCAACAACTCCTGCTCTTTAATGTAGTTTCTGGGGGATCAAACTCAGGTCCTTTTGCTTGCAAGGAAATACCTTATCTGTTAAGCTTTCTCTAGCTCAAGAAACTGTTTTAAAAATAACATTCATATTATCTGAGTAATATAGTCTGAATATCTACTTATAGTATCGGCTAGGAGGACTTTTAAATTATCTATGAAAAGTGAACATACTGATCATAATTTATACTCATTTAAAGAATAAAGCTGGCAAATAAACTTGCTGCTAAACCTGATATTTTGCATTCTATCCCTGTAATCCACATGGTAGAAGGAAAAAAATGACCTGAGAAGTTGTCTTTTGACCTCCATACATGTATTATTGAAAACACACATCCTGGGCTGGAGAGATGGCTCAGAGGTTAAGAGCATTGCCTGCTCTTCCAAAGGTCCTGAGTTCAATTCCCAGCAACCACATGGTGGCTCACAATCATCTGTAATAGGGTCTGGTGCCCTCCTCTGGCCTGCAGGCTTACACACAGACAGAATATTGTATACATAATAAATAAATATTTTTTTAAAAAAGAAAACACATCCTTTTTCTCTGTCTTATTCTCTAAATAAATAAACAAATGTGAAAAATTTTAAGAATTTTTTTTTCCTGAATTCGGTTTTTGAAAGGTCAGATCACAGATTATATTGCCAATACAGTAGTGGTACAAAGGGAAACTACAATTAGAAAAGTATCTTTAAGTTCATTATGAGACAACCACCAATATTTTCATATGTAATATACAATATTTTAATAAAAACATTTTTTTAAAGAGTAACACATGATTATAATACAAAATTTAAAGGAACAAAGGAGCACATTGGGGAAGGATGGTATCTTTTGCCTTTGGAGAGTCTCTGAGCATGAACAATGATGTATGCATATGTAGATATCATTAAAATAAATTGTACTTATGTTTTTAAAATTTGTATAGCATTTTATATGTTAGAATGATGAAAAGAAAAAATATTTCTATTTTTTTAAAAGTAAGAAAATGATGCATATAATTTAAGGATAAATATGTACAGTAATTTAAATGTGGGAATAGAAATGTGCTTGTTAATAGCCATGCATGAAAAGTTAGTAGTCAAAATGAGAACTCAAACCTAAAAGATTAATAAGAAATAATTAAAAAATCTTTGGAGATGAAAATATGGTTTGGAGTATGAAGCTATTCTTGTATTTCCTTTTAGGAATGAACTGGGATCACTAAAAAAAAAGTTTATACAGCAAGAAGATGAAGTTAAATGTAAATTGGACAAGAGTGAAGAGAATGTATGTATTTAATAATAGATTGGATTAAAAAATTTAAATAATAAAAAACACAGACAATAAAGTGACACGCATAGTATAAATAGCTAGCGATCAAGATATTTAGTCATTAACATTTAAAATATGAGTTAAGGTAGGCTAGAGAGATGACACAGCCATTAAAAGTACTTGCTGTCGCCGGGCGGTGGTGGCGCACGCCTTTAATCCCAGCACTCGGGAGGCAGAGGCAGGCGGATCTCTGTGAGTTCGAGACCAGCCTGGTCTACAAGAGCTAGTTCCAGGACAGGCTCCAAAGCCACAGAGAAACCCTGTCTCGAAAAACCAAAAAAAAAAAAAAAAAAAAAAAAAAAAAAAGTACTTGCTGTCTTGCCAAAACCCACCAATTTCAGTTCTTAGTGCCCACATAACTGTCTGAAACTCCAGTTTTGTGAGATTTGATACCATCTTCTGGATTCTTTGGATACTGAACTCATTTGGTATGTATACATACAAGCAAAACAAATAAAATCTTAAATGATATGGTTTGAGTTGGGTGGTTTTGAGTATGATACATATTTGTAAGAAATAGTCATATAATTCTAAAGATAATTGTAAAATTTTCATATAAGTTTTTTTTCTATTACTTTATTTGAATGTCTTTGCACCCTGTACATGTTTGGTGCCCATGGAGGCCAGAAATCCATTGGAACTGAACAGATGGTTGTGAGATGCCAGTAGGTGCTGAGAAATGAACCCAGGTCCTCTGGAAGAGCAACCAGGACTCTTAACTACTAAGGCACCTCTCTAGTCCCAAATGTTCAGTATTTAATTTTGACTTATATTTCTAGGCTAAATTAAAGGCTCATGGCGATAATATGTAATGTACTGAAAAGATTGTATTGTACCTTGAGTATGGTTTCAACAAATGTCACAAAACTATGAAAGTACAAAGTATGTCATAAGTATGAGTAGGGTATAGAGTGGGTGAAAATTGTGCCAAAGTTGAAATACCATGCATGATTATGAAGGCTCCTTCAGTCATTCAGCAAATGTTACCTTATCACCAAAAGTGTCCCAGGTATTGTTCTAGATACTGATTTTAGATATCATTTACTTTGGTGGGCAGAAGTGGTCTGAAGTTTTATTGGGGCAGTAAAATCTTTTACTGATAATAAAATACTTGAGGATTGAATGAGGAGAGATGAAAAACACTAGAATCATTTGCGAGGTTACTAAAAAGTGTCTTCAGAGCACTTAAAAACTGTGGTCTTGATCAGTTTATTTACTTATTTATAAGCTTGTCATTGTGGCTAGTGGATAATCTCAACAGAATTACTATGAAATTTACAATATCAAATTGAGGATAGCCTTGTCTACAGAGCAAGTTCCAGGACAGTCAGGGCTACATAGAGGAATGTTGTCTTAAACAATTAATGTATATATAAAATTTATGCAGATATATTATAAAACATTAAATTAAGGCAGTTAACATATTACATAAAGGTATATTCTTTTTTTAAAGGCGTGAAATAAACTGGATGAGCTAAGTATTTTGTAAATATATAAAACTAATTTTACTTCTAAAGTGCATAAGAAAATGAAATTCTAATAACATTTTAAATGATTTCAAATCATATATATTTTTTAAGGCTCGAAGCATTGAATGTGAAGTTTTAAAGAAAGAAAAGCAAATGAAGATACTAGAAAATAAGGTATTATCAAATTATAAAAAATGTTTGGGAATAAGAACCTTGTTAAAATATATGACTAGATTTTGAAGGACCGGCCTTTCTATTATATTCCTCTAGAAGACTTTGAGGAAGAATACAGTGTTTTACTGGTATTTCTTTGAAGAGATTCTGCATTCACCAATGTTGAATAGGCCCTTTTAGAGACCAAAATTTTGTTAAACTCCCTACTTTCACTTTCTTCCTAAATTCATGCTCATAAATAGTTATATTTATTGCAAAGTCTTAAAATGACAAGATGCTTTTAGAAATTATTCAGCTCTTTTGCTCATTTCTAAAATCGAGCTGCAAAAAAATTCCTGCCCTCTTTATTTGAAATGTCTTTTATTTACCTGGGTTTCCTTTCTCTCATTTTACTATACATCTTGTCCTATACTTAATCTATTTCCATAAAATGAACAGTTCTCTGGAAAGTGTAGTTTACTGTCTGAAGTTCTGACTTATAATGAATACTTATATAATTTGATTTTCAGCCAGAGGGGAAAAATATTTCGACTGGTAAATAAAATAGTTATAGCTTTATTAAAAACCAAATCATGAAAATCTAAGTAGCATTTCTGGCAAAATAAAAATGATTGATTTCTTTTAATAAATAAAATAGTCATGTAAAGATAATTTCATCTGTTACTATGGTTTTTGTTTGCTTATTTATTTTTATTGAGACAGAATCTTATAATGTAGCCTTGGCTGGCCTGGAGTTCACTATGTAACAGCCTTGCCTCGAAATTCTGGGCAGTGGTAGCACAGGCCTTTGATCCCAGCACTTGTGAGTTTGAGGCAAGCCTGGTCTACAAGAGCTAGTTCCAGGGCAGTCTCCAAAGTTGCAGAGAAGTCCTGTCTCAAAAAACCAAACCCTGCCCCGTTCCCCATTATAAAGATGGGCCTGACTCTCCCTTCCTAGTGCGATTATTAAATGTGCCAAGTCTGATGCCAATTTATCAAATCAGTGTGAAAATCAGAGAAATGCTTTTTGTTTTTTTCTCTAGTTGTGTTTTCCTAACTTTCTTTTAAAATTGTTCTTAATTAGGCTTGTGATATGCAAAATTTTAGAAAACCACTTGTAGCCAGGCATGGTGGTATATCTCTGTAATCCCAGTTTTTGAAGACTAAGATAGGAAGATTATGGTTTGAAGTAAGCTTGGGTACACAATGATACACTAATTAAAAAGTAAAATCACGCGAAAGAGATGGCTCAGTGATTAAGAGCACTGGCTGCTCTTCCAGAGGACCCAGGTTCAATTCCCAGGACCCACATGGCAGCTCACAACTATCTGCAATTCCAGCTTAAGGGGCCCAACACCTATGGCAAAACCCCAATGTACATAAAATAAAAACAAAAAAATAAAATCACATGCTGAGTGGTGGTGACGTATACTTTTAATTCCAGTACTTGGTAGGCAGAGGCAGGGACATTTCTGTAGTTTGAGGTCTGGTCTACAGAGCAAGTTTCAGGTCAGCTAGGACTACACAGAGAAACCTTGTCTTAAAAAACAAACCAAAACAATCACTTGTAAACAAAAAAAGCAATGCTATATAAAGTTCATTTATATGCAAAATATTAAAACTAACTATAGCCATGTATGAGTATTACAAGAAAAATATCCAAAAACATTTGGTGCTAATGAAGGAGACTGATTTATTTTTTCTTGTGAGAATTTTTACTCTAATGGGAATTAGAACAATTTATATATCTGGTAGTTTAGGAATCTCTTAGAAATCTGTGCCTCTTTTATGGTACTTAAGATGTTCCTTGGACTAATACATTTTAATTCAGTTCTGCATGTACTCAGATGAAATAACCCCACCAAGTAATATATTAAAAAAGTGGCTTAGTTGGTATTTTAGTAAGAAGAAATGGAATTTTGTCAGAATATTTGATATTTGATAGAATATCATATTAATATTTATCAGATTTAATAACATTAGAATCTCAGAAATGAGAATGAGAGAATAACCAGTAATGAAGAAGACATATCATATTTATATTTTTACATTAACAGAATGACTTTTAGTGAGCCTTATGTTATATCATGCAGTATTTTATTAGTTTGAAATTGCTTATTTTGATCAGAATATTGAATAAAATTATATAATTTTAAAAATAATTTTACAGTGTAACAATTTAAGAAAACAAGTTGAAAATAAAAGCAAGTATATTGAAGAACTTCATCAGGAGGTAGGTTTTATTAATAATATAAATTTTCTTAAAATTATCCCAATATTTGCACTATAGTTTTAGAGAGCAATGCTTCATTTCATTTCATTGTTTTAATTACCATAGTACTAACCATAATTAATTTTCCATAGAGTAAGACCTTGAAAAAAAAGAGTTCAACAGATAACAAACAGCTGAATGCATATGAGATAAAGGTATGTGACATTTTTATTTTTGTTTTCTTAAATACTAGTGGATACATGAATGTTTATTTTTTTTTTTTTTTTTTTTTTTTTTTTTTTTTTTTTTTTGGGTTTTCGAGACAGGGTTTCTCTGCAGCTTTAGAGCCTGTCCTGGAGCTAGCTCTTATAGACCAGGCTGGTCTCGAACTCACAGAGATCCGCCTGCCTCTGCCTCCCGAGTGCTGGGATTAAAGGCGTGCGCCACCACCGCCCGGCATACATGAATGTTTAAAAATACTATATTATCCTTTTATAATTTAATGATTACCTTCAGATGCTGTTATATTTTTGGATTGAAGAGATTAATTTTTATAGGGGTGATAGAATGTTCATTGTGATTTAGCTGGGTCAGAATTATGTGAACCACTTAAAAATACATGTGTGCATGCTCTATGTATATATACATGTGTTTTATTTTCTTTACTCATATATTATATAGCAATAATCTATATTATTTTTTTCCTTAAATTTTTTTTCCTATAATACATTTTGATCATGTTTATACTCTCCAATTCTTTATAGATCTTAACTACTTTTCTACTGACCCAACTTTATGTTCTTTTTCTCTCTCTTTTTAAAAAAGCAAACAGGAAAAGAAACACACAAACTCTACAAAACTGAAATCAAAATATATAAGCAGAAGATCAATAAGACAAAAAATGCCCAAACAATGCAGAGTGTCATAAAAAGCTTACAGAAACCTGACTGAGTTCATTTTGTATAACTACAAAATTATAATTTTGACTAACTACTCCTGGGCATGGGGCCTGACCTAGTGGGTGTTAATAAACCCAGTGATACTCCATTGGAGAAAACTGATTTCTTTTCTTCTTCAGTGAGTATCATTTTAGGATAATTTCTTGGTTGGGGTGGAAACCTGTGTCCACTTCTCCCTCTCAGTTCTGGGACCCTGTCTGGCTCGAACATGTGTAGGCCTTGCGTGACTGTTCCACAATCTCTGTGAGTTCATATTTTCATTATTCCTATTGAGACTGGAATACTCTTTCCTTCATCTATCATTTCTGATTCTTAAAATCTTTCTGCCTCCTCTTCCTCAGAGATCCCTGAGTCTTGTTGGGGAGGACTTTGATAAAGACATCTCATTCAAGACTGGGTGCTCCAGAAACTCCGATTCTGCATATTTACAGTTGTGGGTCTCTGTGTTAGTTTTCATCTAGTGCAAGAAGCTTCTTCTCTGATGAGGGCTGAGCAAGGCATTGATCTAGCAGAATGTCATTAAGAGTCATTTATTGCTATGTCCCTTTAGCAGAATAATAATAGTATTAGGTTTTCCCCTAGGCCTAGGTCTTAGGTTCTTGGTTTCTTTAGCAGAGTCAGATGTGGAGTCAAGCTCCTGCAGTATGTCTTAAATCCAATCAGTAACTGGTTGGTTACTTCTTTAACATATATGCCACTGTTGGCACCAGTATATCTTGGAGACAGCTTACTGTAAGATATGGTTATCTTGTTGTACAAACGGTTTGAGACCCATCAACTCTGAGGCATATAAAGTCCTAGAGTATAAGCCTATGATGTCAGGACTAAATTTTGTCACCTTTCTCTTTAGGCAATGATTGATAATTAGTAAGTATTCAATAAATATTTTTGAATCTTTAGTGGAGAGCAGTAATAGTCAACATATTAAATGAATACTTTGAAAATAAAGTTTTTGGTTTTTCAAGACAGGGTTTCTATGTGTAGCCTTGGAGCCTTGAACTCACAGAGATCTGCCTGCCTTTGCCTCCCAAGGGCTATGATTAAAGGTGTGAACTACCACTGCCCAGTGAAAATAAAGTACTTTATAATATCTTGAAATAGTACTTGAAACAAGAAATGCAAATATTGCCATTAAAAATAAAGACAAGTGAGAATTATCACAAATCTCTGAAAATTACATAGAAAAGTAGTCATAATTATCTTCTGTAATTATACACTTGAATTCCTTGAGATAGAAACTACCAAAAATATTCATAGCAGTATTATATATACATATTTTTATTTTGTTTTTTCGAGACAGTGTTTCTTTGTGGCGTTGCAGCCTGTTCTGAAACTAACTCTTATAGACCAGATTGGCCTTGAACTCACAGAGATCCACCTGCCTCTGCCTCCCCAGTGCTGGGATTAAAACCACCACTGCCCAGCTCTAATAATATATTTTTAAAATGAATGAAGCATTAGTAAAATTAAAGTATTAGTAAAATTAAAGCTATATAGGTAGAAATCATTTATTTCAAGGATTACAGAAAAATTTTTTTGAAAAGAGAATAGTACTTCACAGGCCTGTAGAATAGCACCAAGTGATTTAAAATATGTAATTATAATCTCTGAGGAAGAAAGGAGAAAAAAATGGCAAGAGGAAATTATTTGAGAAAATTACTAAAATTTTCTTCTTTTGTTTTAAAATAAATTTAGGCTTTGACAATTTTGTACGTGGTTGTAATACATTTTGGTCACATACTCATCCCCTTGCTTCTTATTCTATGCCCCTCCGTACCCAATAATTGTCACTTCTTCCACCTAGTACCAATCTCTTTTCATATCTTTTTGTTTTGTTTTTGCCTTGTGACCCACTGTGTTTAACCAGGTTAGATGTATATGATTAGGAAGATTTTCACTGGGGCATCTGTAACTTGCCAGTGACTATATTACAAAGCTTTTGGTTTTGATTATGTTTGTTTGTTCTTTCTTAAACTTGGCTATCAGTAAGCCCCAAACAGAATAAATAGAATGAAAACTATATCTAGGCAGGCATACATTAGTCAAAGTGCTAAACCAAGGATAAAGAGGAACTTAAAATCACACAGAGGAAATGTCACACTATAGAACTGTGACACAAATGATGATGACTGATCTTATATAAGATGCAAAGACACAACACAACAAAGGAATGGCATATATAAAATGCTGGAAGAAATAAGCTGTCTTCATAGGATTTTGTACACAGAAAAAATAACAATAAGATCTATGCTACAAGGAATGTTGAAAGAATTTCTTGAGGCTGAAGAAAATGATATTAAACAGAAATGTAGATTAGTTAGAAGAATGAAAAGCATCAGAAATGGTAAATATTAAATATTTCATCTTCAAGAATTTCAAACATTCTCTTTAAGTTATTTTTTAGGTCATTTTCTTCTGGTTCATCCATGTTTGGTTGTTCAGGTCTTGCTGTTGTAGGGTGTTTACGTTTTACTGGTATTGGGTTGCTCTTTGTGGTGTAGCGTGTGACCTTACTTTTCTACTCATCTTTTCCTCTAATAGGTGTGGTTGGGGCTGTCTGAGATTCTGTTGAACAATTTTCTAGGTGCCAGTGAATCCAAAGCTCAGATGGTGTTCCTCGTGGTACAGTCAGTGTCACAGTTCTAGTTACCCTGTTGGTTACTCCTGTTCCTGGAGATAGCTCAGTGCTCTGTGCTTTGCTGTGCTCTCTTGGAGTTTGCTGTCTCAGGCCTACTTTGGCCTAGACTGCTGGCTTTGATCTGTTTCTGTAAATTCTGGTCTGGATCTCTTCCTGCAGAAGTCCCTGGCTTGGAGTTGGACCTGTTCTGGTGGAGATCGCTGACTCTGGATCTGGTCGCTGTCTCAGTCCTGATCTGCCAGTGTTCTGGGACTGGTTTGGCTCCCTGGGCTGAATTTGCTCCTGGCTTCTGCTCCAGGTGGAGCTTGTTTCCTCAGGCCCTCTCTGTCCTAGGTGTCTTGTTCAGTTCCACTACTGTGGAATTTTTGCCTAAGGTGGAGTTCCTCAGGGCAACTTTGGTTTAGGTTACCAGCTTTGACCTGTATCTGTAAATCATGGTCTGGATTCCCTCCTGCAGAAGTCCCTGGGTTGGAGTTGGACCTGGAAAGGTTTCTGGTTCCAGTCTACTGCCTTGGGGGTCCCAGGCTCAGGTGCACCAGGACCCGCTCGCAGAGGACCTGCTTACTTCCTCAGAGGTCCCAGATCCAAGCTTGTACCTGCAGGGGTCCCAGGATCCTGCCTATTCCCTTTGATGTCCCAGACCAATGCCTGAACCCACAAAGGCCCTGGCTCAGGCCTACTCTCTCTGAGGTCCCAGACTCACGCCTGGCCCCACCAAGATCTCTAGTTCCTGCCTATTCCCTCGAGGACCCAGGTTCATTCACACCCAGACTGGCAGAGGTCCTGGCTCAGGCCTAGTTCCTGGGAGGTCCTAGACTCATGCCCAGACCCACCAGGGTGTTGGCTTAGGTCTACTCCCTTGAAGGTCCCAGATTCACGTCCGTACCCTCAGCAGGCCCTCTCTACTATTATCTAGGTTGAGCAAGGTATACATCCTAAGAGAATAGGATACTAAAAGCCAGTACATGCAGTTTAGACAAATCCCAGTGCTACTGTCAGTGGCCCCTCAGTCTGCCCCAACTGTCAACCACATTCAGAGGGACTAGTTTGATCCCATGCTTGTTTACTTTCAGTCCAGTTGGAGTTGGTGAGCTCCCATTAGTTCAGGCAAACTGTCTCAGTGGTGAACCCCCCATGGTGCTGACTTCCTTGCTCATACTCTCACTCCTTCCACTCTTCAACTGGACTTGGGGAGATTAGTCCAGTGCTCCGATATGGGTCTCTGCCTCTGTTTCCATCTGTTAGGATGAAGGTTCTATGGTGATATTTAAGATACTCATCAGTCTGGCTACAGGACAAGGCCAGATCAGACACCCTCTTCTTTATTGCTTAGGGTCATCCTTGTGGATTCCTGGGAATTTTTCTAGAGCCAGGTTTCTTCCTAACCCCCAAATGGCTCCCTCAATAAAGATATGAGAGCAAGGAAAGAGAGATTCATTTATTTTTAAAATTTTTAAAAGTTGTGTGTGTGTGTGGTGTGCATACATGTGTGGCACAGAAAACAATTTTGTGGTATGCATACATGTGTGGCACAATCAGAAAACAATTTTGTGGAGCTGGTTCTCTTCACTTTTATGTTGGTTGTAGCACAAATTCTAATTGTTTTTAATAATAAAAACCTGGAGTCAGATATCGGGGTAAAAACTGAGATACCAGAGAAGCAGTGCAATCAGCCACTAGAGACACCTTTTACCTTTACCAAATCTTCAGACTGAAGGGGTGATCCTGTCTCTACGAATCCTCATATTGTATCTTCAGACTGCATCCATCTCTATGAATTCTCAGACTGCCTGAGCTCCTGTTTCCTCCTGTCTTACATTCCTCTCTCCGCTCAGCCATATCACTCCTCTCTAGTGCTGGGATTAAAGGCGTGGGATCCCAAGTGCTGTGATTACTTTGTGTAAATTCTGTTTCTTTTTTAGACAGATTCAATCTTGTGTAGCTCAGGGTGACCCTGAACTCACAACGATCAACGTGCCTCTGTCTCCTGAGTACTGGGATTCAAGGTGTGTGCCACCACTGCCCGATCCCTGTGGCTAACTAGTAGTTTAGCTGTGTACTCTTACCCTCAGGCAAGCATTATTTGTTAGATTACAAAATATCACTACAGTTGGTTCTGGGGATTAAACACTATTTGCCATGCTTGCACAGTAAGTTCCTTTACCCACTGAGCCATT
The DNA here is from genome assembly GCF_903992535.2 of Arvicola amphibius. Taxonomy (NCBI): domain Eukaryota; kingdom Metazoa; phylum Chordata; class Mammalia; order Rodentia; family Cricetidae; genus Arvicola; species Arvicola amphibius. The sequence continues at coordinate 14,205,109 of NC_052060.1, read as the reverse complement.
TCTAGGGGCCCTGATGTTGGTAATTTAGATTGTTGAATGCTTAGGAAGATGATGATATCTAATAGGCTGAACATGCAACATGCCCATGATCCAGCCATTTCAATTTTGGGTATCTATCATAGGAAATTACTATATATTTGTACCACAAGATTTTCATAAGAACATAGAATTAGTTAAGGATCTAAGAATAATTAAAAACATAAGCAATCTGTGTTACATTCATGTAATGGAATATTACCAGAGAAATTGACAAACAAAATATTTATATACATAACTATTTGGTACAGGCTTTAAATGAAGAGAAAGAATACATATACCATAAAAATATTGGATAAATTTCAAAACCAAATAGTATTTGAGGAAACATATAAAATGGAAGAAAATAGAAGAAAAGTATTAAATAATATTTACTGGGCTGGCAAGATGGCTCAGTAGCTAAAGACTACCACCACTAAACCTGACAACCTACATTAGATCCTTGGGTCCACTTGGTACAAAGAGAAAACTAACTCAATGCAAGTTGTCCTCTGACCTTCACATGCATGTAGTTGCATACTTCTGCCCCCTCTATCCAAATAGATAAGTATAATAAGTTTTAAAAGCACTGAAACAATCTTACTTGTAAATATTAAGAATATTTATAACATTTTGAGGGGGCTTAGGGGAAACCAAAGAAGATGAACAGAAACTGTTACTGATATTGGTAATATCTTACCTTAAAGTTGACAGTTGATTTATGGATATTGAATACATTCTGGTTCACTGTTACACTACCTATGCCTTCTTTGTGAAACTCTTGTCTCCTGCTTTGACACATTTCCTTAGTTACAATTTAACTCTCAGGTAAAGTGAATCTGGGCAGTAGGTGCTAATTTAGGGTTCTTTGTATCTCCTGAAATTACTATATTTGAGATATAGCTATGTAATATATACACTATGAGAAAGCAAAAAATTAAAAATATTCTTTATGAAAAACATTAAATATATTTTTATTTGAAAGTATGGGGTTTCAGTTAGAGTTATGGATTATCATAAAATGAATTAAAACTTACCAACTTAAATATTAAGAAAATTTTCAGTTTCTTTCTTCAAAGACTTAAAGTTCTTGTCATACAGGTCTCTTACTTATTTGGTTAGAATTGCCCCAAGATAATTTATATTATTTGTGGCTATTGTAAAGGGTGATGTTTCTCAGATTTCTTTCTTAGCCTGTTTATCATCTGTATATAGGAGGGCTACTGATTTTTTTGAGTTAATTAATCTTGTATCCTGTCACATTATTGAAGGTGTTTATTATCTGTGGGAGTTCCTGGTAGAGTTTTTGGGGTCGCTGATATATTCTGTCATATCATCTGCAAACAGCAAAAGTTTGACTTATTTTCCAGTTTGTATCCCCTTGATCTCCTTTTGTTGCCTTACTGCTCTAGCTAGAACTTTGAATACTATATTGAATAGATATGGAGAGAGTGGACAGACTTATCTTGTTCCTGATTTTAGTGGAATCACTTTTTCTTTCCATTTAGTTTGATGTTAGCTGTTGGCTTGCTGTATATTGCCTTTATTATGTTTAGGTATGTTCCTTGTACCCTTGATCTCTTCAAACCTTTCTTTATCATGAAGGAGTGTTGAATTTTGTTGAAGTCTTTTCCAACAATTAATACGATGATCATGTGGCCTTTTTTTCTTTCAGTTTGTTTATATGGTGGATTACATTGACAGATTTTCATATGTTGAACCATCCCTGTATCTCTGATATGAAGCCCATTTGATCATGGTAGATGCTTTTTTTTATTGATTTTTATTAAGCTCTACGTTTTTTCTGCTCCCCTCTCTGCCTCTCCCCTCCCCATTTCAACTCTACCCCAAGGTCCCCATGCTCCCAATTTACTCAGGAGATCTTGTCTTTTTCTACTTTCTACTTCCCATGTAGATTAGATCTATGTAAGTCTCTCTTAGTGTCTGCATTGTTGTCTAAGTTCTCTGGGATTGTGATTTGTGGGCTGGTTTTCTTTGCTTTATATTTAAAAACCATCTATGAGTGAGTACATGTGATAATTGTCTTTCTGTGTCTGGGTTACCTCACTCAAAATAATGTTTTCTAGTTCCATCCATTTTCCTGCAAAATTCAAGCTGCCGTTAATTTTTTCTGCTGTGTAGTACTCCATTGTGTAAATGTACCACATTTTCCTTAACCATTCTTCGATTGAGGGACATTTAGGTTGTTTCCAGGTTCTGGCTCTGACAAACAAAGCTGCTATGAACATAGTTGAGCACATGTCCTTATGGCACGATTGAGCATTCTTTGGATATATACCCAAAAGGTTGTTTCCTAATTTTTTGAGAAATCGCCACACTGACATTCAAAGGGTTTATACCAGCTTGCATTCCCACCAGCAATGCAGAAGTGTTCCCTTTTCCCTACAACCTTCAAGCTTAAGTTGTCATCAGTGTTTTTGATCTTGGCCATTCTTACAGATGTAAGATGGAATCTCAGAGCTGTTTTGATTTGCATTTCTCTGATGACTAAGGATGTTGAACATTTCCTTAAGTGTCTTTCAGCCATTTTAGATTCCTCTGTTGAGAGTTCTTTGATAAGTTCTGTACTCCATTTTTTTTATTGGATTATGTGTTCTTTTGGTGAAAATTTTCTTTAGTTCTTTGTATACTTTGGAGATCAGACCTCTGTCTGATGTGGGGTTAGTGAAGATCTTTTCTTACTCTGTTGGCTGTTATTTTGTCTTGTTGACTGTGTCCTTTGCTTTACAGAAGCTTTTCAGTTTCAGGAGGTCCCATTTGTTAATTGTTTTTCTCAGTGTTTGTGCTGCTGGAATTATATTTAGGAAGTAGTCTCCAGTGCCAACGCGTTCAAGCGTATTTCCTACTTTCTGTTCTATAATGTTCAGTGTGGCTGGCTCTATGTTGAGGGGTAGATGATTTTCTTTGATGTCTTCTTGGATTCAGTTTGCCAGTATTTTATTGAGTATTTTTGTATCAATGTTCATGAAGGAGATTGTTCTATAATTTTCTTTCTTACTACTCTTTGTATGGTTTGGATATCAGGGTAGGAATCCACAAGGATGATTCTAGCTAAAAGTCCTAAAAAATAGTGGAGAGGGCACCTGCACTGGTCTTCTCCTGTAATTGGATTGGTGACTAACCTAATTGCCATCATAGAACCTTCATACAGGAACTGATGGAAGCAGATATAGAGATCCACTGCCAACACTAGGCCGAGCTCCGAGAGGGAGGAGGGATCATATGAGCAAGTGGTAGTGGTGGAGGGGGGCAAGATCATGATGGGGAAATCCCCAGAGAGAGCTGATCTGAGCTAGGGAAGCTCACGGACTCTGGACTAACAGCTGGAGAACCTGCATGGGACCCAACTAGGCCCTCTGAATGTGGGTGACAGTTGTCTGACTTGGTCATTTTTTGAGACCCCTGGCAGTGGGACCAGGATTTATCCCTGGTACATGAGCTGGGTTTTTGGAACCCATTCCCTCATTTGGGATACCTTGCTCAGCCTTGATGCAGTGGGGAGGGACTTGGTCCTGCCTCAACTTGATGTGCAAGGCTTAGTTTACTTCCCATGGGAGGCCTGAGGAGTGAATGGGGGGTAGAGTGGGGAACAAGAGGAAGGGAGAGAGGGGGAAGTGTAGTTGGTATGTAAAAATGACTTTTAAAAAGAAAAAAAAAAGAAAAGTAAAAAGAGAATAAAATTGCATTAAAAAAAAAAAGAATTCTTTTAAAGGTCCATGTTGGGACGTCTCTTTATTCCCAGCACTCGTTAGTCAGAGATAGAGGCAGAGACAAGTATATCTTCTGTAAGTCAAGGATGGTATGATCTATCTAGCAAGTTTCCAGTGCAGCCAGAGCTATATGAAGAGACGTTGTCTAAAAAACAAAAATGTAGGAAAAAATGGAAAAAAAAACCTCATTAATAAATAAGTGTGCTGGGTGGTGACGGCACACACTTTTAATCCTGGCACTCTGGAGGCAGAAACAGGCAGATCTCTGTGAGTTCAAGGTTTACAGAGTTCCAGGACAGGTTCCAAAGCTATGGAGGGAAACCCTGTCTCGAAAAACAAAACAAAACAAAACAAATGAAAACCAAAATCAAAAACGTGCAATATCCTGTAAACAAAGACATCAGGGCAAGAACCCTCATCTGTGAGAAAGCTTCCTCCCCTTACTAATGATAAACCACGTACATGTACGGTGGATGTACTTGTGGATGTTGGTGGAAAGGAGTCTTTGATTAGAAATAGACTCATAACAGATGCTAAAAAGCTGTCGTAAGACCACCTGCCAATGGTGAAAATTTTTCCTAGGTATTTCTTCCCCCTGGTTTGATTTCATGAAAAGAGGTTGCACCTTAGCTGATATTAACCAAATGAATTATCTTGATTTAGATCCATGTGTAAGGAACCTGGGGGCACTGCAAGGTTTACTCTGTAAATTCCAAGACATTCTCAAAGGAATGCATTGTTGCTTATGAGATCATTTCTAGGTGGGTTAGCTGCAGTGAATTTTACTCTACTAGTCTTGCTTCCAACAGCCACTCCTTATCACCTTATGTTACATGGTGAACCATTTTTTCCTGTGCCCCAGTATTTGTAAGTTCATGTATATAGTATGTTTTCATGTTTCCCTTTAAGGAAAGGCTGAAAGCTACTCAAAGTTGGACTTCAAGTTTGATTCAAGTTGATAGAATTTGATAGAACATTAGTGGAAGCTTATATGTATTTTTTTATGGAGCATTAGTTGTAATTTTTAAGTAAAATGGTTTGAAACAAAATATGTAACTGTTTATATTATATTGCTCGGCATATATACATATATTAAGAGTCAAGATAGACCGTGAAAGATGAAACACATCTCACTCAGCATATGAAAAATGTAAACAAATGATTCACTCATAATTTCATGAATATTTTAGGCTTTACAAAACTACCAATTAGTATGAAATATTTTTGAGTAATCTATATAATTTATTAAAATTAATGTTACTTTCTTTACTTACAGGTCAGCAAATTAGAGTTGGAACTAGAAAGTGCCAAACAAAAATTTCAAGAAATGACTAACAACTATCAGAAAGAAATTGAGGTCAAAAAGATGTCAGAAGAAAAGCTTTTGGGAGAGGTAGAAAAACCTAAATATGTTCAGAACTTAACTATGCTAAAAATGTTAGTTGATTAGCTTTTTAAAAAAATAAGTACTTTTGCTGGGCAGTGGTGGCACATGCCTTTAATTCCAGCACTTTTGGAGGTAGAGTCAGGGATTTCTGAGTTCAAGGCCAGCCTGGTCTACAGATCAAGTTCCAGGACAGCCAGAGCTACACAGAGAAACCTTGTCTCAATTTATATATATAGTCATTTTACTTTTTAAAACTTGCTAAAATTAACCAAACAAGTGATACATTTTTTACTTACTTTGTTTCTAATTTTCTGCTGTTTGAGTTTTGTATTTTATGTAAGTAGAATATATGCTTCTTAAAGGAAAATTGAATTTTTTGGAAATTGGTATAGGGTCCAGCAACAATAAATAAAAAGAAACTCTTTTTTTTAAAAAAATTTTATAGATTGAGAAGGCCAAAGCAACAGTTGATGAAGAGGTAAAGTTACAGAAAGAAATTGATTTACGATGTCAACATAAAATAGCTGAAATGGTAGCACTTATGGAAAAGCATAAGGTAATTTGTTATAATAAAATTATTACTTAAACTGTTTCATATTTGCAAATAAGTATATAAGCTCTTAGCTACTGATCTACTGTCATACTTGCCTACTGCCATGTTCTTCATTATTATGGAATAGATGCTAACGATCTGCGATTGTAAGCCCCAATTTTATATATATATATATATATATATATATATATTTTTTTTTTTTTAGAGAATAGATCTATTAAAATGATGAACTCAAGGAAGTCTTATTTATTAAAGAAGTTATTTTCTATACAACAGTACCTAATTATGGCTTAACTACTATTGATCCTCTATTTCTCTAAGTTCAGATCCTAACCATTCAAGGTTGAGCTGAGGTGCCTCTTCCTCTAGTAAATATCTTGTTATCATTTATAATTAATGGAAATAGTCATGCTTTCTGAATTCCTCTAGTAGTCTCATAGCACTATCTTTTATTAACTACATACCCAGGATATTTCTTACTAATATTCATATGTTGAATGTTAGTATTCTACATGTATTGAACATTTATTATGTTGAATAAATTCTTAACAAAGGAGTAAATGGATGAAAGACTTATATTTATGGTTGTGAGCCTACCCTTTAATGGCTGATCTATATTTCCAGCCTGGGGAAATAGTTAATATTTGTTGTGAGTACCTTTTATTTTTCTATTGTTTGAGTAATTCTTCTTTTAGGTAAACTTAATTTTCCTTCAGATTTGGAGAGGAAATAGTTTGTCCTTACCTATTAATTTTTAAAAATTGGGACCATGCTGGGCGGTGGTGGTGCACGCCTTAAATCCCAGCACTCCGGAGGCAGAGGCAGGTGGATCTCTGTGAGTTCGAGGCCAGCCTGGTCTACAAGAGCTAGTTCCAGTACAGGCTTCAAAAAGCTACAGAGAAAACCTGTCTTGAAAAGCAAAAACAACAATAACAAAAATTGGAACCAGGCTCTAACATTACTATGAAGTAATTTATCATTAAGAATTTCCAGGACAGGCTCCAAAGCTACAGAGAAACCCTGTCTCAAAAAACCAATAAAAAGGGGGCTGGAGAGATGGCTCAGAGGTTAAGAGCATTGCCTGCTCTTCCAAAGGTCCTGAGTTCAATTCCCAGCAACCACATGGTGGCTCACAACCATCTGTAATGAGGTCTGGTTCCCTCTTCTGGCCTGCAGGCATATACACAGACAGAATATTGTATACATAATAAATAAATAAATAAATAAATATTTTTTTTTAAAAAAAAACCAATAAAAAAACCCAAAAAAGAATTTGAATGCAGAATTTAAATAATATTATGTTATAAACTAATAGATTAGATTCAGAATGTTTCAATCTAGTGCAGTTTATAATCCATACTGAAAAGTTGTATTGACTTGTTGTCTAGGTCCTTTTGACCTGACTTGAATAGTCTTTGATAGCTTTTATTTTTGTTACTACAATAAATTTCAAGGCTTGTATTGTGTTTCCTGTTTTAGATTTGGAGTCAGTCACTTTTCTTTTTTAAAAGATTTATTTATTGTATATACAGTGTTCTGTTGGCATGTATGCCTGCAGGTCAGAAGAGGGCATCAGATTTCGTTATAGATGGTTGTAAGCTATAGTTGTTGGAAATTGAACTCAGGACCACTGGAAGAACAGCCAGTGCTCTTAACTGAGTCATCTATCAGCCCCTAGAGTCAGTCACTTTTCTGAGTCATCTTGGTGTTATATTCATATTGAAGAAGACTCTCACTTTGTAGCTCAGGTTGATTTTGAACTTGTGGTAGTCAGTTCCCAGCTTCCTGAGTGATAGATTTGTGGACATGGTAGCTTACCCAACTCAGCTATACTTCTTAAATTATGAAATTTAATGTTTCTACCAAAATAACTATTTCTTGTTATTGTGTTGGATTATGTTCAAAATTTGTCTACGTTTCACTGTTTAGGTTGTTAGAATATATACGAAAACTTAAATACATATTCGCTCAAATTTATAATAGTTTTCTTCAAATATTTAATATGTAGTTTATCAATCTTATAAATTATAATCTATTTCGTTTTAATATACCTAAAATGCTTTCTTTGCTTAATACAGCACCAATATGATAAGATTGTTGAGGAAAGAGACTCCGAATTAGGACTTTATAAAAGCAGAGAACAAGAACAGTCATCGGTGAAGGCTGCTTTGGTAAGACAGAACAAATAGCAATAAAAGGCAACTCTTAAAATACCAACATTTAGAAAAAAGAATAATACTAAGTAGAGTCATAAGATTTGACCTGTAGAATCAGTCTTATATCTAAAATGATTTTACCTATTTTCTAGTAGAATGCTTTCCCATTTTTTTTTTTTACTATAACATAAGTGTCTTTTCAGCAGAAGTGTAAAAAAGTCCCCTAAACTAAATTTAAAGTTTTGATATTTGGACAGGAGAGTGGGGTGGAGTAAGAGAATATGAGTATATGTATGTATGTGAATTTGTTATATTAATTATAACAAATAATTAATAATTATATATATATATATTACATATGCAATTTTAGTCCTTGGGAAAACTATGAAAAACTTGAAACTTGTTCACATAGAGTCTAATTATATTCCATTACCTAAGCCTTCATATGTATGGTTTTTTTTTGTTTTTTTGTGATTTGAGACAGAGTTTCTCTGTGTAGCTCTGGCTGTGCTGTAGACTACTAGGCTGGCCTCAAACTCACAGAGATCTACCTGCCTCTGCCTTCTAAGTACTAGGATTAAAGGAATGTGCCATCACTACCTGGCCACATGTATGAATTTTAAAAGGACATTTTCTGAGTTAATTTTTTTCTAGAGCTGAATTTATTTGAAGCATTAGATTACAGTTTCATTGTCTTGAGAAATATGGAAAAGCACTTACACACTTCATTTTTCTTTTTCTTTAGGAGACTGAATTATCTAATATCAGAAGTGAACTTGTGTCTCTGAAGAAGCAACTTGAAATAGAAAGGGAAGAAAAAGTAGGTTTTGTGGCATTACATGTAATATAATTGCAAGATTTTGGTACAGTGGTGTGTTTTATAAATGTCAAAATAATTTTACAAATTTGGGTAATTAATAGTAAGAAAATGCTGCTGTTCTTTTTCCTACAAACATCTTAACACATTTCATTTAATAATTATATATGCACTTTCAAGAATAGAAATATTTTCTAATATGATGTATTTAAGAAATATTATCTTGAGGGTTGATGAGATGACTCTCAAGTTAAGAGCATGCACTTGCTTGCAGAATATCCAAGTTCAGTTTCCACACCCACTCTAGGCAGCTCACAGTTGCTTATAACTGCAGATCTAGAGGGAAATCCTCTAGTCTCTGTGGGCACCTGCACTCTAGTGCACATACTCAATTTGGAGAGGTACAGATAATTTAAAATAATTCTTAAAAAAAGAAAATACTATTCTTAGAGGGACTAGATCAGTTCCATTCAGACTCCCTAGCTGTTAGTCCAGAGTTTGAGCTCCTGTGGACCCAGATTAGTTGTTTCTGTGGGTTCCCTTGTGGTGACCTTGATCCCCTTGGCTCACACAATCCTTTCTCTCTTCAACAAGATCCCTGGAACTCAGCCCACTGCTTGACTGTGGCTGTCTCTATATGTGTGGAAATTAGTTTTGTAGCTTGGTCTATTTGTGGGACCCCTATCAGTGGGATCAGGGTACGTCCCTAATGCTTGAGCTACCATTTGGAAACATATTCCTCATACTAAGTTGCTTTGCCTGGTCTTAATACAAAGGGATGAACTTAGTTCCACCTCAACTTGATATGCCATGCTTTGTTGACACCCAGGGGAAGCCTGCCTCTTTTTTTTTTTTTCTTTTTTGGTTTTTCGAGACAGGGTTTCTCTGCAGCTTTTTTAGAGCCTGTCCTGGAACTAGCTCTTGTAGACCAGGCTGGCCTCGAACTCACAGAGATCCGTCTGCCTCTGCCTCCCGAGTGCTGGGATTAAAGGCGTGTGCCACCACTGCCCGGCTAAGCCTGCCTCTTTCTGAACAGAAACAGAGGAGTGGATGGGGTGGGGCAGAGGGAAGGTGGGGGAGGGAACAGAAGTAGAAGGGGGAGGGGAAACTGAGATCAGGATGTAAAATAAATGATAAAATTTAACCAATAAAAAAAAAAAAGAAAAAAAGGAGTGGGAACAAACATACCACAAAAGGAAATACTATTTCATAGCAAATGCTTGTATATTTAATATGATTTTTAAAAAAAAACTATTTAAAGTTATAGAAATACATATTATATCCTTATTTTGAAGGTTGCAGGGTGCTATTACTCACACTTAAAATACCAAATTTTAAACTTTTTGTATGGCAGATACTCTTTATATCTAGCTTAATAATTATTAACATCTGAAATATTCACTGTCTTCTTTTTGTAATAGTTAGGTTATTTATTCAAGATTTCATAAGAAAGTAGAATAGTTAAAATTAAAATCTGGTTATATTTTGCATGGTTTCAAAACCTGTTCTATTAACTCTGCAACAGCCTGGTAAAGTATAGTTTCAACTTGAAGTCTCAGTGAGTTTAACTTTGTTCCATATTTAAGTCCTTTATCCTTTTCATTCTGTGAAAAATTTCACACAAATGTCAGTTTATTTGTTTTCTCACACACACATACATATTCGTTCAATTATATCATGTGTTTTTAAGGCTAGGATTATATCTTATCTCTGTTTTTTAAAAATTGTATTATTTCTAATATTAGTTAAATAGATGAATAGATTGATTTTATTTCACCTATAATAACAACATTTATCTTATAGTTTCAATAGAAAAATCCTTCTGTGTCTTTTCATTTTCCTGATTAAACCTGAGCTTTCTTAAAGTTTGATGTTTATGTTTTGAGATGCTGGAGATTGAATCAGTTTTTCTTCTTTAATAAACACAAATAAAACCTCACTGTACTAAAATCTTAGTAGTTTTTCTTACTATTAAAATTTCTAGTTTTATTGTATTTTCATGATGGGATACAAAAAAAATCATTTCATTATTATATTTTTTGAAAGAGTTATTTGTGGCCTAGATTGTGATTCATTTTAAGAAGGTTCAGTTGGCTCCCAAGGAATGCATGTTATGTATTTGTTGGTTGCACTATTTTGTATCAGCTTAAGTGTATTTGATATAGTGTGTCATTTAACTCTGAAAATTTTTCTGATTTTTACTTTGGATGGTCCATGTAATGGAAAAAGTAGTGAAATCACTCTTGTTATGTTAAGATGTGTTGACTTTTTATAATTTTGTTTGTTTTTTTGAAATTGGATACTTCAATATTTGGTGGCTATATAATTATAACAATATAATTTTGATGATTTGTTCCTTTTATTAACATATAATGGCCCTATCATCTTTTTTGACTTTCATTTGATTATAGTTTACCAGGTATCAAAATAGTTATACCAGTTAGCTTTTGGCTTCTTGTTTATTTGTTATATTGTTTTTCAATCTTTGATTCTTAGAAAGTGTCTTTACTAATCATATATATGTGTCTTAGAGACAATACATATGTGTATCTAGTTTTTTAGATCCAGTTAGCAAGTTTGTATCTATTTATTGGTGTATTTAGGCTATTCACATTTAAAGAAAATAATGTGAGTTTTTTTTTCTTTCACTAATTCCAGTGACTTACATGTTGTTTTTTCTGGTTGGTTAGAGTTTTGTTTGTTCTTTTCTTTTTTCTATTAGTATTAGTGCTTGTTGGTTTACTGTGATGAGCATGGTGGATTCCTTCCTAGTTCTCATTTGCTCATCTTTTTCTCTCATATGATTTATTCTTTCCTGTGATTTCTTGATTGATTTGAGATAGCCTTTTCCCCATGTGTGTAGTGTTCTTTGACCTACTGTACTTTGGTGGTCATAAACTGCATTAGTTTATGCTTATCTTGACACATGCTTTATATGTCAGGTTGCTTTTTTGTTTTTGCTTTTTGAAACATGGTTTCCCTGTGTAGCTGTGGCTGTCCTGGAACTTGCTGTGTAGACCAAGCTGGTCTTGAACTCACAGAGACCTGCCTGCTTCTGCCTACCTATTGTTGGGATTTAAGGCGTGTACCAACACCTTCTGACTATGTCAGTTTTAAAAGGCACCTTTGCTGGATATAATGATCTTGAATTGAACTGTTGGCAAGTGGATTAGACAAAAGTCTGAAGTTCATCAAAGCTATCTTCACTGTGGTAGTTTTTCTTCTTTCTATGTGAGGTGCCTCATTGGGCCATACTTAACTTTGCAGTCTGTGGTCCAGGCAGGTTGTTTTAGCCTCCTAAGAGCCCTCAGGTCAAGGTCCTTGTAGTGGTTAATGTTTCTGATGGCAGGTGTTTCTTAAGTGATTGGGAGGGGTGGGAAGCAGCTAGAGCATTGAGAGTTGTATAGGAGAAGGACTTGATTTGCTTTCAATGCTTTCAAAAGAAGCAACCGTGAGGGGATCCTCCTGGCACGTCAGAATTTTCAAACTCTTTAGTAGTGAATAGAATGGCTCTGGAGTGTAATCTGTCTGCTGGCCGCCTAGAATAATCAAACTCAAGATCTGTTCACCACCAGAAATATTGGGGCTATCTCTATGTACTTTCAGCACAAGCTGAGCCTCTTCTCACTGTATTCTTTGACTTGTCAATGTCTGACTTTCTTGCTCTCCACAGCTGTCACTCTGAACCTTCTCTTACCTGGGTCCTGTAATTGTGGCTTCTTGACTTGTGGTTATTCCCTGATTTCAGGTCTTCAGAGTAGCTAGGCTTTAGTAGACTTTCTCAAGATTAGAACTGGCCACTGCCTTATGAATCATGTAGGTGACAAGATGAGATATCTTTCTCCTTCACCAGCTCACACAGAAACAATCTCTAGTTTATCATCTTACTCAGAACTTCTAATTTTTTTTAAAATATCTTGATATAAACAGAGAGTTTCAAGATCTTCAGTTGATATTTTCTTATTCTGTGGCTAGAACTAATACAGAGAATATGACAGTTTATTCAAAGTGTGTACTTAGGATTTAAAGAATTGATTATAGTTCAGGTTTGTGGTCCTTTGTGCTCATGAAATAGACTCAGTTCAATTCTTTTAATCTCTCAACCCTGGTATACTTTCATTCCCCACTGGTAAGAAAGTTTCAATATTATATGTTCTAAGAAAGTGTTAGCTAAGAGTTCTGTGTTTAAGCCGGTTGGTGGTGGCACACATCTTTAATCCCAATACTTGGGAGGCAGAGGCAGGCGGATCTCTTTGAGTTCAAGGTTTGCAAGAGCTAGTTCCAGGGAGAAGCCCTTTCTCGAAAAACAAAAACAAAAACAAAAAATCAAAATGCAAATAGTAGGTTATATATTTGTGATATTATTGCGGATATTGCAGAATGCTTCCATAAGACAGCCTTCCTTCTTTGTAAGTTGATGTTTAAAATTTGGACACAGGGCTGTTCTTTTCTACTTTTGTATCTCAAGTTAGTCTTGTTTACCAAGACATATTTTAGGCACATTTTACTTATCATAGTAGACAGGGACATTATTAGGCACTTTGCTACTAAGGAGCCATGATCTGTTATCCACCACCAGGCTTTCCTACAGTAGGGGCATTTTCTCAGTTGAGGTTTCCTGTTTTCTAAAAGGACTCTAGCTGTGTCATGTTAACATAAAAACTAGCCAGCAGCACAATCCATTTTCATTTCTGTAAGCAAGACTTAGGTTTTTTTTAACTACTGAATAAATCCTATAGTCTAACTCATTACACTTTTATCATAGTCTCTTCATTTTTTTCTTGGCTGTTTATATACATACACCCTCTTCATCCAAAGTCAGATATTGTTTGTTAAGTTTGTAAGCTTTTTGGAACTTAATAATATGTTTTTGCTTCTCAGCATATTTATTTTGTGTTAAAAGTTAGTTCATCATTCAGGGTACCATTGAAATGTATTTTGTTAACATCTAGGGGAAAAGATTATTGTATCTCTCAAGACAGACCATGATTTGGATTTTTTTCAACTCTTTGTTTAGTTATTTTTCTGTATCTCTTACTCTGTACTTTTGTTCATTTCATTTTACGAGTAAGAAAGTTGAGATTAAGCACTTAAAGAAACTCACTAATGATTCCACAGATATGCAAGAGAGAGGGAATAGAATCAAAAGATAAAAACAAATAGCGACACTCTAGGAATGAGTTTTATTCTTTAATAGTTGTTAGAAAATATTTTGACAAGTTTGTTTTAATTTGTATTAGTAGTACTTGATTGTTTTATATACTTTGCTATTTATTTTTAATAGGAAAAACTAAAACTGGCAAAAGAAAACACAGCTATTCTCAAAGATAAAAAAGACAAGGTAAGAGTTTTTTGTTGTTCTGTTTTTCATTATAACCAGTTTATTTTCAGTCCAAGATGTTGGACCTAGGGCGTTGCATGTGTTAGGCAAATGTTCTGCCATTGGGGTATATCTCAACACAAACTCATTTCTGAACATTTATTTAGAAATAATTCTTGTTGCTCATAAATAGGAAAATAACTTAAAAATGTCATACAATTCCAAAGTTTTTGCTATATTAATTTAAAGGCATTCTCTCCCCCCCCCCCCTCTCTCTCTCTCTCGTGTGTGTGTGTGTGTGTGTGTATGCAAGCCATAGTGCCTATGTAGAGGTCAGAGGATAACTTGTGGGAGCTGGTTCTTCTTCTATCATATGTGTCTTTTGGATTAGATGAAGGTTGGCAGGTTATTTGCTGAGCCATCTTGCCATATACACGAAAAAAATAATAAAATAATATAATAAAATAAATAAATATAATATATTAATTAAATATATATTTAATATAATCAATCAATATAAACATTATAATTAATTAATATATTAATTAAATATAATAAAATAAAAATAATAATTAAAACAAAATGTTATATTAGTACAGCTCCCTACAGTGGAAGTTACAGTGTATGGAAGAGTTAATCCAGAGCCTCTAACTTACCAGTTTTGAGGTTAAACTGTTATTTTCTTTATGATAATTTGTCTTCTAGCAGATACTGGTATGATTATAGTTACATTGAAGTAAGAAACAGAGTAGTCTGGAAATAACTCACTTGTTAGGCATAGATGATACCACACCTTTGTGATCTTGGAGTTAAAGACAAGAAGGAAGTATTGAATTTGTTTGAGAATACTTAGTGCTTTATTTTCTGGCTGCACCAGACACTTGAAGAGATTATCATCATAATAAAATTAACCAGCACTATCTGATAAAGATGAAAAATAGTTAATCACCGATATTCCTTTGTAAATATAGTATGTTCATATAATTAAATTATATCACATGTTTTCCTAGAAATGATGCTGATTGGTGTTAAATTTTGTAATATACACTTAATTATATCTGTTACCAGATAGATTAGTTTGTGCTGTACCTTTTATCTGGGAAGCCTGCATGTTATGTCTGCTGCAAAAATTAAAAAAGTCATTAAAGGATTGAAAAAATTTAACAGACCTTTGAGAATTATATTTCTGTAACCATGCTAGAATATCATAGATCTAATATCGTTAAATTGATGAAATGTTTTTGATTTTGTGTAAGTTACTTAAATTCTTCGTGCCTTAATTTTCTTATCTCTAAAGAGATAATCTTACCTATATCTTCAATTTGTTAGGAGGATTAAGTGGTATTTATGAACTATTTAAAATAATCTTTGGCAGCCAGGCGGTGGTGGTGCATGCCTTTAATCCCAGCACTCTGGAGGCTGAGGCAGCCAGATCTCTGTGAGTTCGAGGCCAACCTAATCTACATAGAGAGTTCCAGGACAGGCTCCAAAGCTATAGAGAAACCCTGTCTAGAAAAAACAAAACCAAAAACCAAAAACAAAAACAAAAAAAAATTTTGGCATAGAGTAAATACCATATAAGGTAAATACAACAGAGAGAATCAGTGTGTGTTCTGCATCATTTGAAACATTTGAAATATAATATTCAGAAAAATTATGGTGTTTACAGAAATACGTATTTCTATGATTATTTTCTTTATTGTGAAGAAATATGTACTCTCCAAGGGATATCTGTGTGAAAAGCCAGGGTTGTCATTTCTTTTAGGCTATCAGATAAATGGCATTTCCCTGACATGGCCACAAGGTGGTGGAACAGTGATTTTAAATTGCTACTCAGATTTAGTTGAGGAAAATTTGTCCTGGAAAAGCTACAATCTGGAGATTCCAAGTATTTCCTCTGATGAATTCAATCTAGAGAGCAGAAAAAACATGAACTTTCAGTTATGGTATAGTAACATGTATGAAAAGGATACAGAAATGCAATTAAAAAAAACACATGCTAGGCCTTTACTTTTCATTTTGAGAGGCTAAGATTGCTGTAAGTTCAACAACAACTTAATATACACAGGAATCCCAGACCAATTCTCAAAAAAGAAGTTCAGAAAAATTAAAAATTTCTACCTGCTGGAAAAATGGTTATGAAGTGATAGATCATTAGCATGAAGCAATAACAGAATCATTTTCATTTAGTAGGTTCTAGATAGGCAAATTTAAGCCCAGAGATATGCTGGCAAGACAGTAATATACCCAGAGAAGAGAATATTATATGTTCCTACTTTAATTTTTTAAATACTACCCATAGTCATTTAAATTTAAATTTTCATTTAACATAATTTCTTTGCTGATTCTTTGGGAATTTTACATCTTGTACCTCAATTCTACTCACCTCCCAGTTTTCTCATATCTGCCCCTTACCCTTACAGTATTTCCCCCAAAAGATATGTAAAAAAATAAAATTAAAAAATTAAAAGAATTCAAACCAAACCAACTAACCAACCAAACAAACAAACAAAAACTTCAAAAATAACAACAAAATAAAATAAAACAAACAAAAAACCCCTTCCTTCCTCCATCTTTCCTGCCTCTGTCCTAGTGGCATAGGTAGCAATGGTGTGTCACACAATGTACTCTTTTCTCCAATTAGCTTTACTTGGAAAATGTTCATTGCAGTGAGTCACTGGTCTGGCTCAAAGCCTCTGGTTTCTGGTACACCATCATCACTGGATCCTCACTGAAAATCCTCTCGTATATATTGTGGCTGCCTTGAGTCATGGAGTTCCTGCTGGCATTCTTCCACAGGACCAGTTCCTTCACAAGCTCTAGCAGGTCCTAGATCGGATAGATATTAGGGTGGTCTAACCCAAGGCCTGACTGTGGGCCTGGGTGGTAGCTGAGCTGGTCAGTCCAGGTCACTTGGGACTACCCCCTCAGGTGAGAGGCAGAGCCAGCTATTCTATGCCCATACCATCAGGGCCAATTCTCCATTGCCTGTGGTGAGGGGTGGGTCCATCTCTCTTGAATGTGGAGCCAGCTCTCTTGCTGCAGTGTCTTGTGAGAGTCATGGCCAACTTTCCCAGGGACATCAAAGGGTGAGGGCGGTTTAGCATGGCCCTCTGATTTCATCATACATGGTTCCTATGGCTCCATGTGGTAACATGGGCCACAGACATTAACATGGACCCCAGTTGGAGCAGGACCACAGACTCAAACCTGGCCCTCAGCAGCAGCTCAGGCCTGGACAACATGGTGGCTCTGGGTGGCAGCACAAGCCACTCAGATCAGAATGGTTCTTGTGACAGCACATCCCCCCAGGCACCAACAAGGCCACAGCTTGTGGCTCAGACCCTGGGCATCCATATGACCTTTGATGGTAACATGAGCCTTAGACATCAACATAGACCCTGACTGCAGTAGGCCCATAGACCCAGACATGACCCTCAGCTGCTGCTCTGGCCTGGTCTGGTTATCACCATGGCATCAGGTAACAGCACAGGCCACTCAGATCTGTTTGACCCCATCTTTATATATGTGTATGGGTAAATGTTTTACCTTCATTCATGTTGCTACAGTATGTACTTCTAGTTCCCAAGAAGGCTAGAAGAGGGCATCAGCTCCCCTGATACTGGAGTTAAAATTGGTTGTGAGCTACCATGTGTGTGCTGGGAATGGAATTGGGGTACTCTGGAAGAACATCCAGTGCTCTTAATCACTGAACAAACTCTCCAACCTTTCACAATCACCTTTTGATTGTGCACCTTATGCCCTTTAATTTAAACTCATTCTCCAAGTTCAAATACCAAACTTTTGAAGTTGTACCTTAGTCATGTGTATGTGGTGTGCATATATGCATATATCTGTGTGTATTTCATTCTGTCAGTTGAGTGTTTTTCATAATTGTATTCATGGAGATGATGATGATCAAAGAAAGAGATAAAATAGAATATGATGTACTTGGAATTCATATGATAATTCTACTATAGCAATTATTATACCTTTGAGGGCTTAGGATGTAACTCAGTCATAGGGGACTGCCTAGCATATATAAGACTGGATTTGAGAGCCAGGTGGTGGTGGCGCACACCTTTAATCCCAGTACAGGCAGAGGCAGGCAGATCTCTGTGAGTTCGAGGCCAGCCTGGGCTACAAAAGCTAGTTCCAGGACAGGCTCCAAAGCTACAGAGAAATCCTGTCTCGAGAAACCAAAAACAAACAAACAAACAAACAAAATAAACAAGAGAGAGAGACTGGATTTGATCCTAGTATACTCTCTGTCTCTTTCGTGTGTGTGTGTGTGTGTGTGTGTGTGTGTGTATTTTACTAGGATATATATATATATATATACACACACACACACACACATACATACACATACATATATACAATGTATATGGAAAGAAATTACTACATGAATTGCTAAAGGAAGCTGCATACAAAGACAGAGTTGAGAAAATCATTGGGTTGAAATAATGCCAAAGGGGAGGGGAGAGGCAGAGAGAGGAGCCAAAGTATTTATTTGAGAGTAAATTTGTAACATATTTACTCTCAAAATTGGAGCAAATGCCCATTTTTTTTCTTCAGTTTTTTTCCTGAAAATTCCCTGTTGGCATTTTTTTCTTCCCTTTAAGAGAGGAATGAGATTGCAAAACTAAAGTACTTTGGAGTTTGAGACCAACATTGGCTTCAGAATGACACATTATTTTTTTTAAAAAAAAATCTAATATGGTTTTATTCACTTTTGTCCAATGTAGAAAATACAGACATCTTTATCAGAGTCACCTGAAACCACCTGTCAGAAATTTGATTCTAAAGCAACTCCTTCACAAAAAATATCTCGGATTTTCTCATCAATGGATAGTGGCAAATGCAAAGATAACAGAGATTGTTTTCGGACATCTGCCAAAAACATTTTATCTACAGCAGTTGTAAAGGTTGGTTGATAAATTTCCAAGATAGCAGTAATTTTTAATAGAAAAAGTTTTGGTATGATATGTCATAAATTATACATATATAAAACTAATTTTTCTTTTGCAAAGATCATTTTTTTGGTGGCATAAGTATGAAATAGTTTCATTTTTTAAAAATCTTTTATTTTGTCATTTGTCCAAACTTAATGGTATCTTGGGCAGATTCCATAACTTGTTGGTTATTTGCCAATGCAAAGTCTTGCATGTGCAAGGTCTGGTTCTGATTTGATGCTTTACAGGATTGCTATAGTTACCATCTGCATTGCTATTTGTTCTACATCATTTTTCTGTGTTTTATTTAACAGTCATCTTGGAGTAATTGTCATGAGCAAGATGATGCAATTTTAACTGCCTTCTACATGTTTATTTATTTTGGTTTTTTGGGACAGGGCCTCTCTTTGTAGTCTTGGCTATCCTCAAGCTTTCTCACATCAATCAATAAATTGCTGCATAGACTTGCCTATAGTCCAGTCTAATGGAGGCATTTTCTCAACTGAGGCTCCCTTTCTCTAGATGACTCTCCCTTTCTCAAGTTGACAATAAACCAGAACCAGCATGACTATATAGCTTTGAAAAGCCTTCATATCGTTCATAACCACATTGTTTAAAATTAAAACAGTATTAAAGAGAATAACTTCACTTTCAAAACTTAATTGAAATATTTCTAAGAAAAAATAACATATCTTCATTATTCAAAAAAGCTCTAATCACTAGTTTTTCTTCCAAGATCAGTTACTAATTTCAATACCTTATGTAGCACATACTCTTTTTATCTGGATTTCTTTTATTAAATATTATGTTTATTAGGTTCATCTATGTTGTAGCTTAAAGTGTGTGATTGTTATGATTTTTTGATCAGTGGATATTTGGATAGTTTTCAGGTTAAACTTTTATGAAAAGTACTGTTATAAAAATTCTAGTACTTGACATACACACTTTAATTATGTATGTACAAAGTAATGAAATTGCCAGATTTTAGATATGTATTTTAGTATATACTGCCACTCATATTTTAGTAATTAAATCAATTTAAAGAATTTGCATTATACTTAGAGTCAATGAATATTCTAATGACTGTATATTCTTAGCCTTTTCATTTTAGTCATTCTAGTGAGTGTGGTTATCTGATTTATTTTTTTAAATTAAGTGCAATTGATTCTGTAGTTTTAGAAACTTGCTGTGGTAATATGTAGAAACTTGTGTATCTTTCATCCAAGTTTTCCCACACCGTGACACATTTATTAAGACCAAAAAGCTTATAGTGGTATATTACTTATTAATTAAACTTGAGTTTTTACATAGATTTTACAGTTTTTTTTCATCTTTTTCTGTTAAAGATACAAAAAAGTACCAATTGCATTATATTGTCATTTTTGCCTTGTTTCTTTGAGACAGAGTTTTGTACTGTAGCTAAGACTAACCTGATACTTGATATGTAACCTGTGCTGGTCTTAAATTCCTGGGTACTGGGAGTATAGTTGTAACCCAACATGCCTGGCTTCTTGATCTTAATTTTTTTTTCTTTTTGGTTTTTCGAGGCACGGATTCTCTGTAGCTTTGGATCCTATTCTGGAACTAGCTCTTGTAGACCAGGCTGGCCTTGAACTCACAGAGATCCACTTGCCTCTGCCTCCTGAGTTCTGGGATTAAAAGCATGTGCCAGCACCGCTTGGCTTGATCGTGATTTTTTTTTATTGAAAATTTCCGCCTCCTCCCCGCCTCCCATTTACCTCCCCCTCCCCCCTCCACTCTCCCTCCCTCTCCTATCTGAAGAGCAGTAAGGGTTCCCTGCCCTGTGGGAAGTCCAAGTTCCTCCCCACTCCATCCAGGTCTAGGAAGGTGAGCATCCAAACAGGCTAGGCCTCCCCCCCCCCCCAAAGCCAGTATATGTAGTAGGATCAAAATCCAGTGCCATTGTCCTTGGCTTCTCAGCAGCCCTCATTGTCCGCCATGTTCAGGGAGTCCGGTTTTATCCTGTGCTTTTTCAGTCCCAGTCCAGCTGGCCTTGGTGAGCTCCCATTAGATCAGCCCCACCATCTCGGTCACCCCTCGTGGTCCTGACTTCCTTGCTCATGTTCTCCCTCCTTCTGCTCCTCATTTGGACCTTGGGAGCTCAGTCCAGTGCTCCAATGTGGGACTCTGTCTCTATCTCCATCCATCGCCAGATGAAGGTTCTATGGTGATATGCAAGATATTCATCAGTATGACTATATTGATCATGATTTTTAATGGAGGCATTTGTAGCTAAAGTTTTTTTTCCAAGCATGGATTTTACTATATACTATAGAATTTCATATGTTATGTTTTCAAGCTTCCTTTTACTCGTCTTTTCTAATTTTAATTCTGGTGGGTTTTTTTGTTTTTTGTTTTGTTTTTTGTTTTTTTTTTTTTTTTTGGAGACAGGGTTTCTCCATATAGCCCTGGCTGTCCTGGGACTTATTCCATAGACCAGGTTAGCTTCAAATTCAGATATGCCTACTTCTGCTTTCTGAGTGCTGGTGTTGAAAGTGTGTAACCTGGCTCTTGTAACTCTTCTTAGAAATTTCCCTAATATCCATTTGATTGCATTATAGAATCTTGGAACCATTGTATTTCATTAGTGTCTGTTTAGTTGTTCTACTAATTAGTAAAATTGGAGTTTTCAATTCATTATTTCTCCTGCTTATGAACTCATGTGTTTTGGGGTTCTGCTTGTTTGCTTATTTTGATAGGCCTAAAGTTTGTCTTTTGGAACAGCATATAATCCACATCTTTTCCACATAATTTATTATGCTAGTCTTTGTCCTTTGATTAGAGTGATAGATACACTGAATTAATTACTGAGATGGTAGAATGTACTTCCTTCATTTTGTTGCTAATGCTAAATATTATATCTATTTTATCTATTTTTTCTTGTATCTCTTTTCCTTTTAAGGTAAGTAGATACTTTTAGAGTAAGTGAAAATATTCTCTATGGTTTTTTTTTTTCAAGACAGAGTGTCTCTGTAGCTTTGGAACCTGCCCTGGAACTAGCTCTTGTAGACCAGGCTGGCCTCGAACTCACAGAGATCCTCCTGCTTCTGCCTCCCGAGTGCTGGGTTTAAAGGCATGCACCACTGCCACCTGGCTATGTTTTTTTTTTTATTTTTTGGTTTAGAGTAAATTCTTAATTTTGAGGTTTTTATTGTTTTTAGTCATTGTTTGATGGTATTTTGACACCTTAAATTGAAATTATTTAATTTGAATTAGTATTAATGTAGTTTTAACAGTGTTGACAAATATTTGCTTCTATATAGTTTTATTCCTTTTCTCCTCTTTCATTATGTCAAAATTTTTGGTAAATCATGTGTTAATATATTGTAGGCATTATATAGCATTACAATTATTACTTTATATATTGTTTACAATCAGGAATAGAAATAAGTTACAAATAAAATTATGCTATCTTTTACAGTTTCCTATGCATTTATCTTGATATCAGTGCCTTGAATTTCTTCTTGTGGATTTGAAGCAAGCATTCTTTCATTTTAGACTGAAGGGTCTCACTTTAGTATTTCTTATATGAAAAGTCTATGAATGACAAGTTCTTTATCTGGAAATTATATATTTATCATTATATTTTAGTTATTAATATATTGAATTAATACATTATATATTAAGTTCTCTTTCATTTGTGAAGGATATTGTTACTGGTGTTTGGGGTCTGGGTCAGGTGTTTCCAGGTTTTTGGCCTCTTACCTAAAGAATTTAAAATAAGGTCTTGTACAGATTTACTAAACAAGCAAGTTAATTCTATTTGGAGAAAAGTGCTTTTGCAAATTTTAAAGGGATCTATTGTTGAGACTGACAGTGGGCCACATGAGTGAAAGCAGTCAAGAGTCCAATTATTGTTAAGGTTACTCCCTCGTGTAACTATTTAACAAGTGTAAACTATTTTTCAGGTTCTTTGAACAATCATCATTTCATCCTGAAGAGAAGAATTCATTTAATAATTAACAAAATACCATGTCAAAAATATTATAAGGCAGTAAAGTACATATAATATTGCATTGTCTATGTATGGGAACATTATGAAGTGTACTGGATGAGTCATGATAAATTAGGATTATTTTGATACTTTTGTTAGAAATCATCTTAAGACAATCCTCTCTGTTGATGCAAATAATTGCAATCAAACTAAATTAGATCAAATCAATGCCCATGTTTACTGCAGAGCTCCCGGGTGACTCGGAAAGCATGACGGTGAAAGAGGGGGAGCAGCATGCAAAACCCAAAGACCAGGTGTTCTTTTTCTAGGCGACAGCCTAAATAGCCTGTGGGAGTGGTCCTGACCCTCCCTGGGGGAGAGAGAGGTCAGCACTTGGCAGGCTTTCTGGAGGTGGAGTCTGGACCAAGGCAACTCCCAGGGGGAGGCGACTTGAGATGGAGCTTTCTGCTCCATTGGTGCCCCAAGGATGAATGCTTCCAACCATCCCAGACTCCTTGGATATAGGAGTGTCAGAGAGCTGGGGTCTCACTTTCAATCAAACAACTTTGATACTTTGTAGTGTTATATCCAGCAAATTAGGATGTGTACCCTCAGATATGTATGCCTTTATTGTGTTCTTGTCTGTAAAAAATTAACTGATGACAGTGAAACAATGACTTGGATCAAATTACATTCTCTTCTAAGATGTTTGCTTATTTTAAGTTTTGCTTTTCTCTGACAATTCTTCCAAAGTCAACTAGTAGTAAACATAAGCAACTTTACAACTTTTTTTTTTTCCCCAGACAGGGTTTCTCTGTGTAGCTTTGAAGTCTTTCCTTTTACTAGCTCCATAGATCTGGCTGGTCTTGAACTTACAGAGATTTACCTGCCTCTGCCTCCTGAGGGCCGGGATTGAAGGCATGTGCTACCACTGCCTGGCAACTTTTGAACTCTCAGTAAAACACTTTATCAGAAGATTAACTTTTAGAACTTTAAGAACATTATTTACACTAATGATTGTTTTCACGGGAAAAAATTCAAGTTCTTGCCGATGAGCTCTGCTGGAACTTCTCTCTGTCATATACTGTTGGAGCCTGCTCCAACAAAGTCAGCCAGGGTATCTGGAAGGGGGCACGGAAGCTAACGAAATGTTAGATTGAGAGACATTGAGGCAGAAATCACAGGATAGATCTGTGTTACCTGCTTACTGTGGACAGCCCCAAGTTGATTTCAAAGCCTGCTTATATACAAAAGCAGAACAAAGCACAGCGCACATCAATATCTAACCAAATGACCATTCCTATCCTTTAGGAAGCAGTTTCTACTTCTATCTAGATGTGCCTTTGGCTGGCTTACATCAGCCTGTGTCTTAGTAGATAATGTGTTCTTTTCTATGGGCGAAAATGCTCTTTTCCATGGATTTAATCAACTTTTTTTTTTTTTTCAGCCCTCAAGGATAAGCAGAGCAGGCAAGCTTGAACACAAATGACTTTTAAGCCAGAACATACTCCAGATGGAAACTGAGTCACTTGTGGGCTACCACAATATACTCTACATGACACATAAGAAACCCCTTGAGCTGGGCGGTGGTGGCGCACGCCTTTAATCCCAGCACTCTGGGAGGCAGAGGCAGGCGGATCTCTGAGTTCGAGGCCAGCCTGGTCTACAAGAGCTGGACAGGCTCTAGAAACTACAGGGAAACCCTATCTCGAAAAACCAAAAAAAAAAAAAAAAAAGAAAAAAGAAAAAAAAAAGAAACCCCTTGAAGGGATAATAGGTGTATTCTACCACATTCAGCACTTATTTATGATTTTTTTTTTTATTTTTGCACAGGAGTATACAGTGAAGACACCAACTAAAATGAAAACATTTCAAAGAGAAAACAAGTATATACCCACTGGAGGAAGTAATAAAAAGAGAAAAGCAGTCTTTGAATTTGATGTTAATTCAGACAGTTCGGAAACTACTGATCTCCTGGTAAAAATGTTATGAATAACTAGCATTTATTTGTTACTTGTTCATATCATTATTGTTTTACTTTTTACTTGTTCATATCATTATTGTGGTATCCTTGATATATATGTATATAGCATTGTGATAATGAAATACAACAAAATTGTCACAATACAGAGTTATATGTTTTCATGTCATTTGACAGAAATTAAGGTTCAAACAATTTCCTTCTAAATTTCCAAAAACATGATACGTAAAAAAAAAAAAAAAAAAACCAAAACACCATTTCACATACTTGGCATATGAGATGACTAGTGATTGTCTTGTTTACCAGAAAAATATTATGAAGTTTTTCTCCATTTGAAAACATAAAAGTGGGATTAATATTTTAATAGTTCCACAGGCAAATCTGTTAATAAGGGTCTCATCTTTTTTTATATTTGTTGCTTTATTTTATAGCACTACTGATTGACATTTATATGTATTGAATGACAGCTCTAACATCTGTTACTCCTAAGGAGTAATGTAATGTTAGCATGTTTAAGGAAACTACTTCCCCTACTGCTTTATAG
Organism: Arvicola amphibius; assembly: GCF_903992535.2. NCBI lineage: Eukaryota > Metazoa > Chordata > Mammalia > Rodentia > Cricetidae > Arvicola > Arvicola amphibius. Next base: position 14,179,695 of record NC_052060.1, on the reverse strand, counting down.
GAATGTTTACTTCAATTAAACACACCAGTACTTTCTTAAAGGATAATAAAGCTTAAATAGTTAAACATAGGATAATTTAAGAGTACTACACTAAATTGAACAACAAACCTTATTTATCATTAATGACAAAATTCTACTTAAAGTCAGTTGTTCCATTATTTAATTTCTTTTCTTTCCCTTTTCTTCTTTCTTCTTTCTTTTCTTTTTTGAGACAGGATCTCTCTACATAGTCATAGCTCTAAAGCTGTCCTGGAACTCACTGTGTAGATTAGGCTGGCCTTGAACTCACAGAGATCCACCTGCCTCTGCCTCCCTGTTTCATTATGACCACTTAAAACTGCAAGGTTTTTTTTTTTTCGAGACAGGGTTTCTCTGTGACTTTGGAGCCTTTCCTGGAACTAGCTCTTATAAACCAGGCTGGCCTCAAACTCACAGACATCTGCCTGCCTCTGCCTCCCAAGTGCTGGGATTAAAGGTGTGTGCCACCACTGCCCAGAAAAATTATAAGATATTTAAAGCTTTTTATTACTTAGGAGCCTCTAATTTGTCATTGTATTGAAATACTGAGTAGTTGAATGTTAGAAGCCTGTTATTAAACTTAACACATGGAGTCCCTACTCCAAAATTCCATAGATAATGATTAACATCTCAATAATTAAAGTGTAAACAAGGGGCTATTTAAAATGTTTTCCATAGATTAGTTGAATTATTTATTATAACAGTTTGATTCTATAAAAGCATAGAAGCCAGATATGGTGGTGATGCATGCCGTTAAACCATGTCTCAAAAAATCAAAAAAAAAAATCCAGAAAAAAGAAAGAAAAGAAAGAAAACCATAGAGAATATTGTCATTTTCGTTTTACAGTTGAGGAAACTAAGGTAAACAAAGATTATATGGTAAGGCATGAAGCTAAAATTTGAATATAGACTGGTACAATAGCTGTGGAAGTCATTGTATGTAATAGCTTCCAGTGGAAAATGCAGTCCAGATACATACAGATGTAATAAGAATGTCTAGAAATGGCCTGGACTTTGGAGGTAAACATTCCAATGTTTTAATCTATGCTGTATTTCTAGCAGAGTGATCTTGGTCAATTTCTTAGTTACTGTGATACTCAAAATAACTTTATTTCATTTTGATTTTTTAAAAGAATTGTATGGGTAAGGTTATAGCTCAGTGGTAGTATTTGTCTAGTACTTATCCTTTGGCTTTAATCCCCAGCATTGCAAAACTATGCAAAATTAAAATAAATAAAATTATTTTGCATGATCCTGAGAACATTGTAAAGTGGGATATACCTCTCTGTCTCTTATGCAACAATTATTCTGGCAGAAATGAAATGAAATAATTGTTTTGGAATTCTAGAATCTTATTTCAATTCCTATGTTTTCCAATGGAGATATTGACTGGTAATTGTTTTTCTGCCAAATTCAGTCTTAGATGGTAGTGGCTAATGTTATACCCCAACCAACCCACAGACCTGTAGCAGACTTGTATTTCTGGTATAGCTTTCTAGAGTTTTGTGCACAATTAAGTATTTTGCTTTCAAATCTCAGAGTGCAAGTGTTAAAAGCCCTATTTCCCTTTTTTTTGTCTTTCTCCCTTTTGCTCTACTTTTCATTCTCCTTATAGGTGATATATTGATCAAATTTTAATAACATATATATTGATGATAACTGTAACATTGTATTTTTGTATTTTTCTTCAAGAGCATGGTTTCAGAAGAAGAGACATCACACAGATTTTACAATAATAATTCACCAAATACTCATGTATGTGTCAAAACACCAAAACAGGTAGCCTTTAAATTTTATTTCAGAAAGGAAAATTTAAAAACTGATTTCCTTTTTTAAAAATATTAAGATACTGTTTGACTTTATCTTATATTTAGACTCCTATATCTCTGTCAACTCCTGTGTCTTCTGTGAAGTTTGAAGGTGTGAGAAAAATGAGAGAGGACCGTTGGGCAACAATTGCTAAAGTTGATAGGAAAAGAAGACTAAAGGAAGCAGAAAAGTTATTTGCTTAATTTCAGGAAATCAATGTTGATTATAGAGACTAATAATATAAATGGTTAATTTTATTATTATTTCCCAGAGAACCAAACTTTACCCAGGAACTTAGACTTTAAAATTACTTTGCATAAATATTATGTGTTCATGTTATCATCATATTTTTGGCCTAAATGTAAAATAAGTTTATATTATCTGAATTTTTAAATTATATTCAGATAATTACATTTTGTTGCTTTTACTTGTAATGGATATTAAAGTTCCAAGTTTTTTAACTTGAGCTCTTGACTGTTATAAAAGCATTATTGAGATTTATGATTCATTCTTTACTATTAAAATATTTTGTATGCAAATAAATATTTATCATTGATTTTTTGAGGGTCTTTGATGATTATAATTTTGAGAGAAGGGAATGATAAATTATATTAAGTAATGTTTCTCAAAGATATAATGAAATTGATGGGTGATTATTGGTAATTTTTTTCAGTAATTTTAGTGATTGGAAGAATTTGAGGAGAGGGTGATAGAAAAGAAATGGAGGCAGCATTTGCTATTAAGTATAAAAAACTCAAGAGGTCCTACTTTAAAGGAAGAAGATAAGGGGGTAGTTACTAGAGAGGGTTGTGGGTTAACAAAGGCAAACATTTCTATAGAATGTTTTACAGTATGCAATGGGTAAAATTTATTGGGTAAATAGTTTAACATTGGGAAGAATAGACATTTCTACAATAGTAACAGGTAAGAGGAAGTAATGTATGACACAAAGTGATGGTAAATGAATGGAATTTTGTAGGATTTTTAGTTTTACATCTTGTTTCTGTAATGATTGTCCTGGTTAGTTTTTTGCCTACTTGACACAAGCTAGAGGCATCTGGGAAAAGGAATATCAGTTGAGAGAGTGCTTCCATTAAATTGCTTGTAGGCAAGTCTGTGGGGTATTTTCTTTTTTAGGGTTTATTTTTGAGACCGGGTTTCTCTGTAGCTTTGGAGCCTGTCCTAAAACTAGCTCTTGTAGACCAAGTTGGCCTCGAATTTACAGAGATCCGCCTGCCTCTGCCTCCCGAGTGCTGGGATTAAAGGTGTGAGCCACCACAGCCTGGGTTAAAACCAAATTTATTGCCGGGCGGTGGTGGCGCACGCCTTTAATCCCAGCACTTGGGAGGCAGAGGCAGGCGGATCTCTGTGAGTTCGAGACCAGCCTGGTCTACAAGAGTTAGTTCCAGGACAGGCTCCAAAGCCACAGAGAAACCCTGTCTCGAAAAACCAAAAAAAAAAAAACAAAAAGAAAAACAAAAAAAACCAAATTTATTTATTTTTCTTTTATGGTGCATTGGTGTTTTGCCTGCGTGTTTGTTTGATCTTGGAGTTACAGACAGTTGTGAGCTGCCGTGTAGATGCTGGGAATTGAACCCAGGTCCTCTGGAAGAACAGTCAGTGCTCTTAACTGCTGAGCCACCTCTCTAGCCCTGGGTATTTTTTTTTTTTTTGATTAATGATTGATCTGAGATGGTTCAGCTCCCTGGGTACGATGCCATCCCCTGGCATCTTGGATGGTATAAGATAGCAGGATGAGTGAAGCACGACTAATGAAAAACTCAGAGAAATTGGGATTCAACCTGAAGGTCACAAAAGCAAAACAGCCAGCCACTGGCTCTTACCTCTATCTCCGTCTGAAATGACGATCCTGCCTCCAAGAATCTCAGAATGATACTCTGTCTGAGAGCAGTCTCCTCCTGTTTTATAGTCCTCTCTAGGGCTGGGATTAAAGGAGTGCACCACTGGGATTACATGCACCACCCAGTTTCTATGATAATGAATGTGACTACTGGGATTAAAATTGCATGTTACCACTGCCTTGTTTGTAAGGCTGACCAGTGGGGCTGTTTTACTTTCTAATCTTCAGGCAAGCTTTATTTATTAAAATACAAATGAAATATCACTACAGCTGACCAAGCAATGGAGAGCAAGCCAGTAAGCAGCACTCTTCCATGGTCTCTACTTCAGTTCCTTTCTCCAGATTTCTACCTTGAGTTGCCACCTCAATTTCCTTTCATGATGGACTACAAACTGTATGGTGAAATAAATCTTTTTCCTTCCAAAGTTGCTTTTGGTCATGGCCTTTATCACAGCAATAGAAATAAAATTAAGAGGACTTAAGACCATTTACGATGACTAAGTACAAGGGTGAAAAATGTTGAAGATTGGGAGAAGAATAGATTATAAGAATTTAAAGGAGGAAAGGAAATGGGCTTTATGTAAAAAATGAACATAAATTAGTTTTGGAGCTGTGTGCAAATAATTATGGTTTGATGGAATACACAGTCTCCTTATGGGAATGACTTTTTTTGGTAGGAAAGGCTAGATAAGAGAAAAATTTAGAAATTCTGTAATGTTATAGAAGTTATATTCCTTCAAGTAACTATGTATATACTCATATAATTTATCTATGATGTTAGAATGTCTAATCTTTTTGATTGAAACTTCATAATTAGTCCTCCACACAACCATTTATTGAAGATTTATTAAGTCTTTAAAACATGTTATTTAGTTTAACTTAAAATTTTTATTGTTTTGAGAAATTTATACCCGTATATGGGTACTTTATTTACATTATTGCCACTCCTCTTTTCCCCCCAACTCATCCCACGTCCCCTTCCCTCCCTCTAAAATTCATGGCATCTTCTTTAATTACTACTGTTATATACCCACATATGCTGAATTCATTTAGTGTTGCTCATATGTATTGTGTTTAAGACTGACCATTTTTAATTGGATAACATATTAGGCGGATTCTTCCTTTCTCAGCAGCCATTGGTTTTCCTGTAGCTCTGTATTTAGGTGTGGGACCCTGTGAATTTTTTCCCATGCATATTAGGATGTCACCTAGTGTCATGCCAGTATTGTTTAGGCAACCATGTTGTTTGAATTTTATTGGGTGTGGGTTTCTTGTCATGTCTAGATAAAATGACAAGAGTTGAGATCATGATTCTGTGGCTCTTAAAATGTTTTAGCTGGACATTACAGTGTTTCTGCTCCCTCTTCTACTATTTCCTCTCATCCCTGTTTGTAATGGCTAATCTTGGTTGTCATCTTGACTATATCTGAGATCATCTGGGACTCGAGATGCTGTGGGTGATTTTCTTAATCAGATTATTTGAAACAGCAAGATCTACCTTAAATCTGGGCTATACCCTCTGGTGGCTAAAAACACATGGAAGAAAGAAACTTTGCATTTTGCATGCTAGCCCTCAATCTCACTGGCAAGTTCATTTATTCTGTTGCTGCCAACTTCTTTAGAGTCTCAACTTAGACTGAAGACATCATCTTCATGAACTAATTTACTTTCAGATTCTCTGCAATTCCCTTATTGCTGGACTACCTAGGCCACATAGTATATTGGATTTTGTCAAAGGCCTTTTTGACGTCAGCTAAAATGATCATGTGATTTCTGTCCTTGAATGGATTGTGTTGAACCATCTCTGCATCCCTAGAATACTTAGAATGAAGCCAACTTGATTGTAGTGAATGATTTTTTTGGGTATGTGCAACAAATTGGCATGCCAATGTGGTCAACTAGATCCACTTAAAACCTGAGAGAGCCTGAAGAGGAATTCTAGACACAAAAGAACATAGTTTAGCACAATTTCTTGGTAGCCAAATTTTTTTTTCTAGATGGGCTCGTGGTGAGCAGGGGCACCACAGTTACTTTAAGACAGATGCAGTAAAAACTGCGCGGCATCTTAAAAAATTAAAAAAGCAGCATTGCTGGTGGGAATGCAAGCTGGTATAACCCCTTTGGATGTCAGTGTGGCAATTTCTCAGAGAACTAGGAAACAATCTTCATCAAGACCCAATAATACCACTTTTGGGTATATATCCAAAGGATGCTCAATCGTGCCATAAGGACATGTGCTCAGCTATGTTCATAGCAGCTTTGCTTGTTATAGTCAGAATCTGGAAATAACCTAAATGCCCCTCGACCGAAGAATGATTTAGGAAAATGTGGTATATTTACACAATGGAGTACTACACAGAAGAAAAAAAATAACGGCAGCTTGAATTTTGCAGGAAAATGGATGGAGCTAGAAAACATTATTTTGAGTGAGGTAACCCAGACACAGAAAGACAATTATCACATGTACTCACTCATAGGTGGTTTTTAAACATAAAGCAAAGAAGCCAGCTTAAAAACCACAATCCCAGAGGATTTAGACAACAATGAGGACACTAAGAGAGACTTACATAGATCTAATCTACATGGGAAATAGTAGAAAAAGACATGATCTCCTGAGTAATTGGGACCATGGGGACTTTGGGGGAGGGCTGAAGGGGGGAGGGGAAAGGCAGGGAGGGGAGCTGAGAAAAATGTAGAGCTCAATAAATATGAATAAAAATAATATTAAGAGAAAAAAAGCAGGAGCTTCCTGGTTTACCAGCACAAACAGCTCTAACTCTTTCTCAGGAGTTCTGGCTACAGAATATTTAAATTGGGTTTGTGAGTAGAGTACTACAACTTGCTTAATGGCAACATAGATTCACTGTATGACTAAAAATGGGGCGATGTACATGGCTCTCAGAGGTGATGAACATGCCTCCGCCATGCTGGGCCAAGCAGGGCCATGTTAGCCCCAGCCACACCTACTTAGCATTAAAAATAAAAGGGTACTTCAGTCAGATGGTAATTACAGATACACAATAAAGACAGATTCAGATAAAAAAAAAAGACCTCTAAATGGGTCACAGTGTGTAGTGTGAAGCGGCGGGGCTGCGTCCCGCCACCCGGCCACCGGCTAGCTTTACACCCGAAATAATTACACGGAAACTGTATTCTTTTAAAACACTGCCTGGCCCATAGTTTTAGCCTCTTATTGGCTAATACTCATATCTTGCTTTAACCCATATTTAGTAATTTATATAGCACCACGAGGGGTGCCTTACCAGGAGAGATCTTAACCTGCGTCCATCTCAGAGAGGAGAAGCATGGAGACTCCCTATGGAGACTGCCTGAAGCGTCTCCCCCACTCTACTTCCTTGTTCCCACCATTCTGTTCTGTCTACTCCACCTACCTAATTTTCTGTCTCTTAAAGGGCCAAGGCAGTTTTCTTTATTAATTAACCAATGAAAGAAACATAGACAGATAACTCTCCTCCATCAACAGTGTTTTAAATATGCGTAAGCTTAGGAGAGAGAAGAAAAAAGTATAGAGACTTATAAAAAGAAGTTAATAGTTTAAAAAAGGTAAAGTCTTTAAAGAGACAGAGGACAGTCATATATTAAAAGGAGTAAAGAAAAATAAGCTACAAAGATGGAGAATACACAGAGTCTGGATTATGTATATTATTTTCTTTGAATTTTTGAGCTAAATACAGACATTTCATTGTACAGGCTGCCAAGCTAAACCAACGTATAAATCTTAAAAGTGTCGTGACTTCAAAATATGGATCTAAGGATATGTTGCTTTGGAAAAGAGGTTCTTCTTTTGTTTCCATAAAAGATGAGAACCTATAGATTCCTTCCAGACTAATGTGATTTGTTGGAGCAAGAAACCTGCTGAAAGGTCGTTGTGAACAACCCCCAAAATTACTTCACCCAACAGAAAGCAGGAAGCATTTTGGAGAGAACTGTGCCCAAATTCTCAAATATTGTTTATAAATGTTTGTTTACATTTAAAGAGGGATATGTTATAGAAATGGACACTTTGCATTGGTATGGATCTTGACTTACTGATACATTTTTTTTTAATATTTATTGAGCTCTACATTTTTCTCAGCTCCCCCCTCCCCACTTCAGTTCTCCCTCATGGTCCCCATGCTCCCAATTTACTCAGGAGATCTTGTCTTTTTCTACTTTCTACTTCCTATATAGATTATATCTCTGTAAGTCTCTCTTAGTGTCTACATTGTTGTCTAAGTTCTCTGGGATTGTGGTTTGTAGGTTGGCTTTCTTTGTTTTATGTTTAAAAACCACCTATGAGTGAGTACATGTGATAATTGTCTTTCTGTGTCTGGGTTACCTCACTCAAAATAATGTTTTCTAGCTCCATCCATTTTCCTGCAAAATTCAAGCTGTTGTTATTTTTTCTGCTGTGTAGTACTCCATTGTGTAAATGTACCACATTTTCCTTAATCATTCTTCGGTCGAGGGGCTTTTAGGTTGTTTCCAGGTTCTGGCTATAGCAAACAAAGCTGCTATGAACATAGCTGAGCACATGTCCTTATGGCACGATTGAGCATCCTTTGGAAATATACCCAAAAGTGGTATTATTGGGTCTTGAAGAAGGTTGTTTCCTAATTTTCTGAGAAATTGCCATACTGACATTCAAAGGGCTTATACCAGCTTGCATTCCTACCAGCAATACAGAGTGTTCCCTTTTCCCCACTGCAACATGAGGGGCCTGTTTGTTGGGGTTTCTGCCCAGTTCCAACAGCCAGCAAGTCCCAAAGAAAATCACACAGAGATCTTCATAGGTTAAAAAACTGATTGGCCCATTAGCTCAGGCTTCTTGTTAACTTTTGTTGCTTATATTAACCCATTGTTTTTATCTATGTTAGCCACATGGCTCAGTACCTTTTTCAGCAGGGTAGGTCACATCCTGCTTCTTCCGTGATCTGGGCAGGAGTGCAGAGGGAGCTTCCTGCTTCCCAGAATACTCCTGTTCTCTTTGCTCCACCTCTGCTTCCTGTATGGTTTTCCTGCCTATACTTCCTGCCTGGCCAATCAGCATTTATGTAAAACATGATTGACAGAATACAGACAGTTATCTTGCACCACCCCACAACCACTCCAGCATAAGTTGTCATAGTGTTTTCGAACTTGGCCATTCTTAAAAGTGTAAAATGGAATCTCAGAGTTGTTTTGATTTGCATTTCTCTGATGACTAAAGATGTTGAACATTTCCTTAAGTGTTTTTCAGCCATTTTAGATTCCTCTGTTGAGAGTTCTCTGTTTAGGTCTGTAATCCATTTTTTTATTGGATTATGTGATCTTTTGGTGTCCAATTTCTTGAGTTCTTTGTATATTTTGGAGATCAGACCTCTGTCTGATGTGGGGTTAGTGAAGATTTTTTCCCATTCTGTAGGCTGTTGTTTTGTCTTGTTGACCATGTCCTTTGCTTTACAGAAGCTTTTCAGTTTCAGGAGGTCCCATTAATTGTTTCTCTCAGTGTCTGTGCTGCTGGGTTTACATTTAGGAAGTGGTCTCCTGTGCCAATGCTTTCAAGTGTACTTCCCACTTTCTCTTCTATAAGGTTCATTGTGGCTGGCTTTATGTTGATGTCTTTGATCCATTTGGACTTGAGTTTTGTGCATGGTGATAGATATGGGTTTATTTTCGTTCTTCTATATGTTGATATTCAGTTATACCAGCACCACTTATTAAATATGCTTGTTTATATGGTGGATTATGTTGACAGATTTTTGTATGTTGAACCATCCCTGCTTCTGTGGGACGAAGCAGACTTGGTCATGGTGGATGATAGTTCTAACGTGTTCTTGGATTCGATTTGCTAGTATTTTATTTAGTATTTTTGCATCAATGTTCATGAGTGAGATTGGTCTGTAATTCTCTGTCTTAGTAATGTCTTTTTGTGGTTTGGGTATCAGGGTAATTGTAGCCTCATAAAAAGAGTTTGGCAATGTTTCCTCTGTTTCTATTGTGTGGAATAATTTGAGGAGTATTGGTATGAGTTCTTTGAAAGTCTTGTAGAATTCTGAGCTGAAGCCATCTGGTCCTGGGCTTTTTTGGTTGGGAGACTTGATGACTGTTTCTATTTCTTCAGCAGTTATAGGTCTGTTCAATTTGCTTATCTGGTCTTGATTTAATTTTGGTAAGTGGTATTTATCCAGAAAGTTGTCCATTTCCTTTAAGTTTTCCAATTTTGTGAAGTACAGGTTTTCAAAATATGACTGATGATCCTCTATATTTCCTCCATGTCTGTTTTTATGTCCCCCTTTTCATTCCTGATTTTGTTAATTTGGATATTCTTTCTCTACCTTTTGGTTAGTTTGGATAAAGGTTTGTCTATTTTGTTGATTTTCTCAAACCATCTCTTTGTCCCATTGATTCTTTGTATTGTTTTCTTTGTTTGTATTTTGTTGATCTCAGCTCTCAATTTGATTATTTCCTGCCATCTAGTTCTCTTAGGTGAGTTTGCTTCTTTTTGTTCTAAAGTTTTCAAATGTTCTGTTAATTAACTTGTGTGAGGTTTTTCCAGCTTCTTTATGTAGGCATTTAGTGCTATGAACTTGCCTCTTAATACTGCTTTCATTGTGTCCCATAAATTTGGGTATGTTGTGTGGTCATTTTCATTGAATTTTAGGAAGTCTTTAATTTTCCCCTTTATTTCTTCCTTGATCCATTGATGATTCAGTTGAGCATTGTTTAATTTCCATGTGTTTGTGGGTTTTCTGGAATTAGTAATGCTGTTGACTTCTAGTTTTAGACCATGGTATTTGATAAGGTACATTGGGTTATTCCATTTTTTTGTATTTGTTGAGGTTTTTTTTGTTACTGAGTATGTGGTCAATTTTTGAGAAGGTTTTATGAGCTGCTGAGAAGGTATATTCTTTTCTGTTTAGATGGAATATTCTATAGATGTCTGTTCAGTCCATTTGAGTCATAACATCTCTTAGTTCTCTTATTTCTCTGTTAATTTTTTTTGTCTGATTGACTTGTCCAGTGGTGGGTGAGAGGAGAGTGTTGAAGTCTCCCACTATTAGTGTGTGGGGTTTAATATATGATTTCAGCTTTAAAGTGTTTCTTTGACATATGAGGGTGCCCTTGTATTTGGGGCATAGATGTTCAGTATTGAAATTTCCTCTTGGTGAATTTTTCCTGTGACTAATATGAAATGACCTTCTTTGTCTCTTTTGACTGATTTTAGCTTGAAGTCTATTTTGTTTGATATTAGGATAGCTACATGCGCTTGTTTCGATTGGTATATTTTTCCCAACCCTTTACTCTGAGATGATGTCTGTCTTTGAGGTTGAGATGCATTTCTTGTATGCAGAAGAAGGAAGGATTCTGTTTTCGTATCCAGTCTGTTAGCCTGTGCCTTTTTTATAGGTGAGTTGAGTCCATTTACATTAAGGGATATTTCTGACCAGTGGTTGCTAGCTTCTGTTAATTTAGTTTTCATTCTTGGTGTTGTTAATTTGTGCATATTTTTCTTCTTCTTCAAGATTTGCTGTAATGAGATCATCAATTGTCTGTGTTTTTGTTGGTGTAGCCATCTTCCTTGGGTTAGAGTTTTCCTTCTAGTATTTTGTGTAGGGCTGGGTTTGTGGCTAGGTATTGGTAAAATCTAGATTTTTTTTCATGGAATATCTTGTTTTGTCCTATGGCGATTGACAGTTTTGCTGGGTATAGTAGTCTGGACTGGCATCTGGGGCCTCTTAATGTCTGCATAATGCTTGACCATGACCTTCTGGCTTTCATTGTCTCCAATGAGAAGTCAGGTATAATTCTGATAGGTCTACCTTTATATGTTACTTGGCCTTTTTACTTTGTAGCTCTTAATATTCTTTTTTTACTCTGTATAGTGTTTTTTGATTGGTATGTGGCGAGAGGACTTTTTTTTTTGGATCCAGTCTATTTGGTGTTCTATTAGCTTCTTGTATCTTCATAGGCATATCTTTCTTTAGGTAGGGAGAGTTTTCTTCTATGATTTTGTTAAATAAATGTTCTGTGCCTTTGAGTTGAACTTCTCCTTCTTCTATACCTATTATTCTAAGATTTGGCCTTTTCATGGTGTCTCATATTTCATGGATATTTTGGGTTAAGCTTTTGTTAGATTTAATGTTTTCTCTAACTGATGAGTCTATTTCCTCTATTGTATCTTCAGCGCTTGAGATTCTCTCTTCCATTTCTTATATTCTGCTGTTCATGCTTTTATTTGTGGTTTCTGATCTTTTTCTCATGATTTCTGTTTCTATAATTCCTCCAGCTTGTGTTTTCTTTATTGTTTCTATTTCAGTTTTCAAGTCCTGGATAGTTTCTTTTATATGTTTAATTGCATACTCTGGTTTCTCTTCAGACTGTATAAATCTTTTGCTTTTTATATGTTTGGTTTTTTTTGGTTTTCTTTAAGTGATTTGCTGATATCTTCCATTTTTTTGTTTTTTCCTCCATTTCTTTTAAGGAATTTCTCATTTCATCTTTAAGAATTTCAAACATTCTCTTAATTTTTTGTTTTTTTTTTTTTTAGATTATTGTCTTCTGGTTCATCCATATTTGGTTGTTCAGGTCTTGCTGTTGTAGGGTGTTTACGTTTTACTGGTATTGGGTTGCTCTTTGTGGTGTAGCGTGTGACCTTACTTTTCTACTCATCTTTCCCTCTAATAGGTGTGGTTGGGGCTGTCTGAGATTCTGTTGAATAATCTTCTAGGTGCCAGTGAATCCAAAGCTCACATGGTTGTTTCTCATGGTACAGTCATTGTTCCTCGTGGTACAGTCAGTGTCACAGTTCTAGTTACCCCGTTGGTTATTCCTGTTCCTGGAGATAGCTCAGTGCTCCTTTGCTTTGGTCTGCTCCCTTGGAGTTTGCTGTCTCAGGCCTACTTTGGCCTAGGCTGCTGGCTTTGATCTGTTTCTATAAATCCTGGCCTAGATCTCCTCCTGCAGAAGTCCCTGGGTTGGAGTTGGACCTGGAAAGGTTTATGGTTCTGGTCTACTGCCTTGGGGGTCCCAGGCTTGGGTGCCCCCGGACCATAGAGGACCTGCTTACTTCCTCAGAGGTCCTAGACCCACACTCGTACCTGCAGGGGTTCCAGGTTCCTGCTTATTCCCTTTGATGTCTCAGACCAATCCCTGAACCCACAGAGGTCCTGGCTCAGGCCTACTCTCTCAGAGGTCCCAGACTCATGCCTGGCAAGATCTCTAGTTCCTGCCTATTCCCTCGGATCACCCAGGTTCACTCTGGTTGTAATTCTTATAGGTCTGGCTTTACATATTACTTGATTTTTTTCCCTTTACAACTTTTAATATTCTTTCTTTGTTCTGTATGTTTAGTATTTTGATTATTATGTGACAGGGGGACTTTTCTGATCCAATCTATTTGTTGTCTTGTAAGCTTCTTGTATTTTTATAGGCATGCTCTTCTTAAGGTTAGGGAAATTTTCTTCTATTATATTTTTAGATGTAATTTTTTTTTATTTGGAACTGGAATTCTTCTCCTTCTTCCATTCCTATTTTATTTAGGTTTGGTCTTTTCATGGTGTCCCAGATTTTCTGGGTGTTTTGTGTTAGGAGTTTTTAGACTTAACGTTTTCTTTGATGAATCTATTTTTTCTATTGTATCTTCAGTTCCTGAAATTCTCTCTTCCATCTCATGTATTCTGTTGGTGGTGCTCGTATCTGTCATTCCTGTTTGTTTACCTAGAGTATCCATTTCCTGAATTTTCTGAGTTTGTTTTCTTTTTGCTTCTATTTTGGTTTTCATGTTATGAATAGTTTCCTTTGCCTGTTTTTTTTCCTTGTTTTCCTCCTACTCTTTTTGGTTGTTTTTTCCTTGATTTCTTTGGGGGAGCTTTTCATTTCCTCCTTAAGGACATCTGTCTTCATAAAGTATCTTTTAATGTATATTTCTTGTGCATGAGCTGTGTTGGAATATTCAGGTCTTGCTATCATAGGATAGCTGGGCTCTGATGATGCAATGTTGACCTGGTTGTTTGTATTTTCACACTGGTCTTTAGGATGATTTATGCATTTGTCTTTGTTAGATGGGTGTTTTGTTTCTTTTCCTTTCTTTCTTTCTTTCCTTCCTTCCTTCCTTCCTTCCTTCCTTCCTTCCTTCCTTCCTTCCTTCCTTCCTTCCTTCTTTTTTTTGTCTTTGGTTTTTTAGTCTTTTTGCCCTGGATTTCTGGCAGCTGGCATGATCTCTGTTCAACTTGGGAGCTGGTGTATTGGTGATTAGCTTGGCCTTTGGTGTAGCAGGAGCTCTTTGTTCTTCTGATTGGTGTGGCTTGAACCTGAGCAACTAGTTAGGAAAATCAGTCTTCATTTCTTTATGTAGGACTATGAGAGTCAACCATTGTGTTGCAGTTTTTTTTTTTGAAAATGGAATAGAGTTTAAGCAGAGAAAGACTTTACTGTTTAAGATGCCATCTTTCAAAATTTAAATTTTCAAAGATTATGAAATATAAAGTCTTATAATCCTATCATTCATCTTCTCAGCAGAGTAAAGGACTTGTTTTAGGAAGACCACAAAGGATAACAGGCAGGATAAGGCTATTGTCATCATCAAAGTGTTTTTGTAAAAGTTGAAAAATTCTTAGATTAAAAATTTAAGGTCTGGGCTTTTGGATTAGGCCTAATGCCTGTCCTAAGACAAATATCTATAACTTCATCACTCTGTTTGATAATAAAATGTCTTTTACTTAATAAATATAATTTAATGATGTCAAAAAGCAAGTTGCTTTGGTTGATGCAAAGGTTAGAGATGTATTATTCATAATTTAGTCAACCTGAATTCAAACTGTACATTAAGAACATGAGTGTTGGTGTTCACACATGAACAGGCATATGGTACCGGTATTTAGTCAGTGGAGGCCACTCCATGTTCTATAAGGCACAGGACAGCCTACCGGCAAGAATCACTTAGCCCCAAAGGTCAAAAATGTCACAGTCGAGGATTTTGCCTCCAAAGGGTAAACTGTGAAATTTGTGAAAGTCAAAATCTGCCTCGCCAGTGCAGCCTGGATGCTAAGTAAGTCTCAGCGAAGGATGTCAGGATTAATGAAACCCCGCACTCTGGATGTTGCAGAATCAGAAGCCCTTTATTGTACATCACCAAGGGGGTTTTATACCTAACCCAGACAGGTGGGTCAACAGGATGGAGACCTCACTGCCAGTTCCTCGGGTTACGGCCAAGGCAATGTGTACTCAGGAAGCAGGGTTGGTAAACAACTCTGAGAGTATGGAACTTGCAAGTTTCTCAGAAACCCAGAACGACAAGGACAAGAAAGGACACCAACAGGGGAGGTTCCCATGAAGAGAAATCTGGGGCGGCCCAGATAGCAAATATATAGTGTTGCTTGCAGCAGAAGCCTGGTGATCTGAATTTGATCCCTGGACCCAAATGAAGATGGAAGAAGACAAGGGACTCCACAAAGCTGTCCCCTGACCTCTACCTGCACACCTTGCTTCATCTGGAGATGGATGGAGTTAGAGACAGAGACCCACATTGGAGCACAGGACGGAGCTCCCAAGGCCCAAATGAGGAGCTGAAGGAGGGAGAACATGAGCAAGGAAATCAGGACCGCGAGAAGTGCACCCACCTACTGAGATGGTGGGGCTGGTCTAATGGGAGCTCACCAAGGCCAGCTCAAATGGGACTGAAAAAGCTTGGGATCAAACCAGACTCTCTGAACGTGGCAGACAATGAAGGCTGACTGAGAAGCCAAGAACAATGGCACTGGGTTTTGATCCTACCGCATGAACTGGCTTTGAGGCTGCCTAGTCTGTTTAGATGCTCACCTTCCTGGACCTGGATGGAGGGGGGAGGACCTTGGACTTCCTGCAGGGCAGGGAACCCTGACTGCTTCTTGGACTGGAAAGAGAGGGGGAGGGGAGTGAAGGGAGGGGAAAAGAAATGGGAGGTGGGGAGGAGGCGGAAATTTTTAATAATAATGATAATAAATTTTATTGTAGGTAAGCTAGAAAAAAAAAAAAAAAAAAAAAAAAAAAAAAAAAAAAAAAAAGAACATCAGTGACAGGTCAGCTGTGGGTTACAAATAAAAAACGGCAAAGAAGAAATATAAGGCTTAACAGCATTTCAGTTTTGAATATCTGAGTTTAGAACCAAAAGGAACAAAAAATTCATTTAATTTTGACACATCTTTAATATAAGGGCTATAAAAATAATTAAAGTTCGGAGACAGTATAAAATATTACCTTTAATCTATTTAGGCATATGCATAATTTACATAAATACATAAATATCACCATATCATCATCTTATAAATAGAAGTCAAAAATATATTTTTTGACTAAATGCATTTTGTTGACAAGCATGTTTTATAAAATTAACAAGCCAGGTGATGTCTTATCTTATAAATAGAAGTCAAAAATATATTTTTTGACTAAATGCATTTTGTTGACAAGCATGTTTTATAAAATTAACAAGCCAGGTGATGCATAATGTGGGACAATGGTCTTGTACCATGTAAAGATTTGTCACTTGTGTTAGTTTAATAAATTGCTGATTGACCAGTGGCCAGGCAGGAAGTATAAGTGGGACAACCAGACTTGGAGAATTCTGGGAAGAGGAAAGACAGAGATGCAGTTACAAGTCAGATGCAGAGGAAGTAAGATGAGACTGCCTTACTGAGAACAGGTACAATGTCATGGGGCTAAACGTAAGAATTATGGGTTAAGTTGTAAGAGATTGTTAGTAATAAGCCTGAGCAAAAGGCTAAATAATTTATAATCAATATAATCCTCTGTGTATTTAATTGGGACTGAACAGCTAATCCTCTGTGTATTTAATTGGGACCAGGTAGTACAGAAACTTCTGTCTACAAATGGTGCCCAACATTTGGCAACTATATTCACATAAAACCTAAGAGAGGTTGGAAAGGGATTCTAGACACGAACAGAGTCAAGCACGGCTTCTTGGCAGCAGTATTTTCTCTGGGGGGGGGGGGTTGTGTTTGCTACAGGCAAGCAAAGGCAGAACTCCTTTAACAGAGGCTTCCTGACTCAGTGTTAGCAGCAAAAGTTGCATGGCTCTTTTTTGAGGCCCTGCCACCAAATACTTTAATCCCCGTACTTGGGAGGCAGAGGCAGGTGGATCTCTGAGTTTGAGTACAGCCTGGTTGACATAATAAATTCCAGGACAGTCAGCACTACACAGAAAACTCTGTCTCGAAAAAACAACTCCCCCGCAAAAACAAACAAACAAACAAAACCAAAAAAACCCAAATCAACAAAGCAACCAAAAAAACAAACACAAAACTAGCATAATGTCAAAATCCAAAAACAAAACCAAAAACTAACAAATTGGTAAAATCCATAGAGTAAATTATCATTCTATCAATTTCTAATTACTTTTTAATTTTAAAAAGCTGTTATTTGCTTGGTACAGCTTTTTTTGTTTTGTTTAGTTTTTCGAGACAGGGTTTCTCTGTGGCTTTGGGGCCTGTCCTGGAACTAGCTCTGTAGACCAGGCTGGTCTCAAACTCACAGAGATCCGCCTGCCTCTGCCTCCCGAGTGCTGGGATTAAAGGTGTGCACCACCACCGCCCAGCTTTGGTACAGCTTTTTATGTAGTTAAAAGAAGCCTCAGTTTGAGCTATGACTGGGAAAAATAATCACTTTCCCCCAATTACTTTTCAAAGAATCAGTAGTATTTTCATAGCATACATTTAAATAAGTAGAGTTTTTTCACCAACGATATTGTTTACATTTCTGAATTTTCTCACTCTTTGCTAAATTAATAATGATTATATTAAAAAATTCTTTGTTCCTTATAATAGTATCTGATTTTTTTTATATATTAATTACTCACTAAAAACCAATACATGCTGGGTGGTGGTGGCACAAACCTTAAATCCTAGCACTTGGGAGACAGAGGCAGGTGGATCTCAGCCAGAGCTGTTACACCAAAAAAAACCCCTATCTTGAACAACAACAACAACAAACTCCAAATAACAACAAAAACCAAATAAAAACAGCACCTCCAAATCCCCAATATACTTTATATACACACAAACACACATACACACACACTCTAATTATACTTAATTAGAGGAACTATTTCAGTTTAGACTACAGGTGACATGAATGTGTTAATAGCATGAGATTTGATTAGCTGTCCCTAACTCTGCCTTTTAATTCCTAATAAACTTATCAGAGTGATATTATGCTTGTAAGTGTGACAGTTTTGAGTGGAAATGTATCCTGGCAGTCAGGAGCCAAGAAATACCATAAAGTCACACTACATAACAAACCTCATACAAGAGATTTACTAAGAGGGAATTCCTCAGTTTTCTGAATGCTGTGTTACAGTAATTCATCATGACACCTACATTTTAGTATACATTTTAAAAGATGTTTGCTTCAAAGCAACTGTTAACAAGTATCTCTAAAATCTTAAATATATTAATTTTTAGTTAATATAAAAATAGTAAGTTTCATTGTGCTACTATTGTGATATTATGATTGTGATACATATCATCTGTATATAACTGTTCTTTGCTAATATTTATCTTCCCATTGCCCTTTCTTGTCACCATCATGAACTTTTCCTTTAACTATGACTGGGTCAGACTGTCTTCTGGTTATGACAAGACCATTACTCATTCATATATGGTTAGATCTTGGAACACTGCCTACTAGTACAAGCTCCAGTGATGGGATGCCCTTTTCATATATATTCATATGTAACACAGTTTATCTATTATATACAAGTTATAAACACACACATATATTTAATTTTATATGTAAACTGTTGCTTATAGATAGCATTAGTATTTTATTTTACTTATTACATTTTAATTTATTTTATTTTGTATAATATATTGTGTATATATTTGGATAATGTGTGCCTTGACACATATGTGGTGCTTAGAGGACAACTTGCAGGAAATTACCTCTCTTGTTCCACCATGTAGGTTTGTTAAGCTTGGTGGCAGACACCTTTACACACTGAGCCATCTCACTGGCTCCTATAAAAGATACTTGAAAGTTTTTCTCTATCATCTTTTGCCATTAAGTGAAATCTCCAGTGTCAGGAATGGGTTATATCTAGTTTAGTCATTGGTCAAAGGGGACCCATGGAAACCTCAAAATGTCACAGGCTCTCCACAAAATAATGGTAAGGCCCTGTTGCTGAAGACAACACTCACATATCCCATTGAACATGGAGAGGTTGAGATGGTGCCTACATGGAGCCTTCCCCACTACATCATACTAGAAGGTACTCTGCATGTTACCAGAGGAGAAAGGTAACAACCAACCTGGCTGCAAACCCTGTGATCTACAATGATGATCTGCTTACACGACATGCTGGTATAACCACTCTCTGATTATATTTAAGGTTCAATCACAAGATAGAACCCATGCCTGACAACTGCTTGGATGGGCAAGAACCTAAGACTAGCTAGGCTCAGGGGAAAACCAAATACTATTGGTCTGCTAAAGGAACATAATAATCAAATGTCTCCTAGTGGCATTCTACTGTACCCTTAGATTAGCACCTCACTCACCATCAGAGCAGCTTCCTGTTGCAGCACATGGGAACTAAAGAGACACACACAACTGGACAATATGCTGAGAGTGAGGGATTTTGGAACACTTAGCTCTGGGTGGGCTGTCCTCATCATATTTCTCCCTCAGGACTCAGGGAGCTATGTGGAAGAGAATGCAAAAAGACTGTAAGGGCCAGAGGGCATGGATGACACTAAGGAAATAGTGTTTTCCGGACACAACAGGACTGAGGCACACAGGAACTCCAGACCATGGCAATGTGCATGGGGCCTGCACAGGATCAAACCAGACAGGACCCTCATGCTGGGAGTGGGAAGTGGACACAGCTCCTACCTCTAACCAAGAAGCTATCTGCAGCTGATACTCACTTGCGAAGAAAAGGTTCGCTTTCTCTGCTGGAGTCTCACTGAGTGTATTTATCACACTTAACCTCATACCCTGCAGTCCAATGCATGTCCAGTTCAAAACAAACTCAATATATAAATATAAATATATAAACTCAAAAATAAAGGATACTTTATAGACTTTTGTCTTATATTACTTTGTCTAGACATTTTTGTCTTACTGGATGTATATTGTAGTTTCTGAGTTTGTGTTTTTGTTTTTGTGTGAGTGGTATATGTGTCTGTGTTTCTTGTGTTTTTTCTTTTTCCTTTTTTTGCCTATTTTCTAAAGAGAGAAAGGGTGTAGAGTTGGGTGGGTGAGAAGGTGGAGAGGATCTGAGGGAGAGGAAACTTGTCTTTTAAACTCAACAAGACTGTCCGTCTTTGTTTGGTTTCTGCTCTCTGCTGTGGCCTAGAAACCACCTCTAGGCAGCAAGCTAGGAAAATCACAGGCTTAAGTCATGTTTCTTTTCCTTTTTGTATCAGCCTTGTGTCTGTTGTCAAATATCTGAACAGTTGGTTCATTATGCTTTACTCTTTTTTCTAATTCCTTGAAGTAGGAAAGCAATTCTGGGTTTAATATATAATGTGTGGAAGAACAAAAGGTATGTAGGGCTTTGGGGAAGAGTCGGCTGGTGTGGATAGTAAACAATGAGAATAATTGTTAATAGGCTTGATGCTGAGAAGCCTTCTCTTGTGCAGGGCATGGGGAGTCTTTTTGTGCCTTTGGTTTCATTGAGGAATAGTTTCTCTTGAATATATTTGGCCTTCTCCTTTTACTTCACATATGGGGAAGATCACTAAATCTGGTTGATTTGGGGCAAAATCAGCTGGCTTTGTTTTGTTCTCCTGCGTTTTCCTAGAAGCAAGACCAGAAGCATGCTGACCCAAGAAGTCATACAGTCCAGCTGGGGCATTTGGTGAGCACATTACGCTTGAGGCTCCTGCTCACTGTCTAGTTCGAGATGCCTAATATAGGCAGTTTGATATATGGGTCTGAAGCTCCAAAGTGTCCTGGGCTGTCATCTTAGTGGGTGTACTGGTTTCTTTTCTTGTTGCTGTGACAAAAGCAACTCAAGGAGGGAGATAGATGCCTATTTTGGCTCACAGTTCGAGGGTGCATTCCCTCATGGTGGAGAAGGCATGATGGCAGGACACAAGCAGTGGGTCCCATTGTGTCTGTAGTTAGGAAGCAGAGAGAGACACATGGTGCTGCTCATCTCACGGTCTCCTTTTTATTCAATTTGAAATCCCAGTCAAAGGGATAGTGCTGCCCATATTTAAAATGAGTCTTCCCCCCTCAGTGAGCTCAATGTAGAAATTTCCTCACGGATGTTCTCAGAGTTTGTTCTTCCTGTCAACACGAACCACCACAGTGGGGCTGGCAGATGATTGGTGAGAATGAACTCCTCCAGGGCAGTTTCTGCCATTATGTGGGACTTACAGAATTCCTGAATATCCATCACTCTCAATAAGTCAATTTTAAACACTGGGACAAATTCACACACATATAGTGAGGAAAGCTGATTGCATTATGAGTTGATTACTTGGTTACTATGATTAATTTCCTAGCTGAATCTTTTATTGATTTTTGAAAATAAAAATGCTGTTAACATTTTTTAAAGTAAAAATATGCAGAACAAAGGTAAGAAAAAGTTAATTTTTAGTAAGATCAATAGCACATTGTTGGTTACTGCTGAGAAAGCAGTTGCAGCCATTATGAGTACAATTAATTCTGCTCATATTATTCATCCAGAGAAATATCTAATTACAGAAGGGTTATATAAAGTAATATAAGTAGCACTGAAAAATATTATACTAAGGAACAGAGGAGCTGTGGTGACATACAGGAAACACTGATGCTGATCTGACTTTATAACACTGAATTTTATTACAGGAGATGCTAACGACTCTTATTAACATTTATATGTGACCTTAATTTTAAAAAACTGTTTTTGGGTAGAGCTTAGAGAGCTCATGTAAATTCATATAAATTTGATGTATTAGGGGCTTTCAACTGTTACTAAAAGAGAGAAGCAAATTGACATGTTCCATATTTAAATTAAATTTGTCATCCACTTAGGAGCTTTAGAGAAGAAAACGATCAATCACATTAGGGCCAGCTCTTCTTGATGAGTTTTATGTATTGGTTATGAAGCAAACATTAGAAGAAGTTAGGTAAACAAATGGCTTTGTTTTAAATGGCAGGTCATTCTAATGTGACTCTCACAGGTAACTGCTGATTTGAAAGAAAATCTGCTGCCTCCAAATTAGAATTTTATGGAAATAGAGCACATTAGAAGCTAGAAAAACATCTATTCTTTGGGGATGGGGAGTGATAACAAATCTGTTTCATATTATAATGATACTCCTATTTTAGCTACTTAGGATGGATGGGTAGGGCTCTTTTCCTTTGAAAATGAATTGATCTGTAAATGTAATATAAAAGATGTCAAAAAGCTTGTTTTAAGTTTGGCTTTACCTAAAGCTGTCTGTAGAATATCTGAGTGTTTAGTAATTTGGGAATGAATTTAATTATGTACTCTAATGTTTCCTTTTACTTACACAACCAACAAATATCTATTAAGTTCTAGTATGTGGTTTTGCTGATTTGAATTCTGAGAATGCAATGTGAGCGAGTGAAGCAAAGCCCTTCCCTTTTAAGTTGCTCACATTCAGTTTTGCAGGGGAAGACAAAGAATACATATCAGTGAAGGGTAAACAAGCTAATATCAGGAAATTATACATGTTGTGAAACGAGGGCCTAAGAGTAACAGAAAATGTGCCCTGTTAGATGTGGTGGCTAAGGAAGGCTTTCATCGAGCTGAGATGATAAAGAGGAAGTCATTCTAAATTATGATGAAAGGACTCTTTAGAAGGAACAAATAAGAAGTAAGATCCCTATTGCAAGAACAAGCTTGGAGTGCTCAGTGGAATATGGGAAGTCAAACAGTGCCCAGGAGCATGGTACGTGGTTTGGGGAACAGAGAAGTAGATCATTTGTACTATTGGACTTTAGAACAGCTTTGCTAGATATTATTAACAGTAAACTTTCTGTATTGGGTTCCTATCTCCTACTTCTTCTATGTCTTTAGTTTGTAGACTTGTTACTCTAACCGTCACATGATATTCTCCTGTTCATGTGTTTGTTTCTAAATTTCTCCCAAACATATCGAAAGGGGCCTGTTCTATTCCAATATGACTTAATCTTAATTGCAATCTGATATATTAGAAGTTATAATGTAACAGAAGAATTGTGGAGTTACACAACTTAACACTGCATGTATTTAAAGTGCACAATTTGATGAGTCATCTTAAATTAAGATAACACATTTCTCCTTTCTAATGGTCCTCTGTCCTGTTGATAATCTTTCTCCCTTTGTTAAACCTGAGAATTTGTAAGAGAAAAATAAGTTCCAAAATTTTTGAGCCAAATTTGGAGCAAGCTTTAATTAAATACTGGACAGGATGATGGACTTTGCCAAGACCATTTTGGGGTTCTCAGAAAATGGTGACAAGTCACATTTTGCAGAGGTTTAAAAAGGCAAAACCTCAAGGCCATGGTATTTCCCATCAGATCCAGTCAGGAACAAGCATACATCCTACTTCCTGCCTGTGTACCTCCTGCCAACATCCATCTGCTGCAACAACAATCTCTTCTGCTGCAGTTGGATCAAACAAACTTGTTTAGTGTAGCAAAAACATGTGACTTGTCATCTCCCAGTCAAGCACAACCCCCGACATTTCAAGAAGTTAGTCTGTCCTTGGGCCAGTGGGGCTTACAGGATAACTTAGCCCTTATACTGTATATACCTTTCTCCAACCCTAGGCAATCAATTTTCTTTCTGTTTGTTTTTATTATTATCAGAATCAGAAAGCATGTACTTGTTTTTTGGATTCACCTTTTCTCACAAACAATATTGCTGTGTCAATGATTCATTTCTATTTTTTATTGACAACTATTATTTTATATGTGACATGGCTTATTTGTCACTGTGGATGACCATTGGGTCATTTCTAATTCTAGTTCATTACAAAGACATTGTGAAAGTTTGTACACAAGTATGTGTATGGGCACATGCTTGTGTTTCTCCTGATTGAATCCCTAGGAGCAGAACAGCTGAGTTAGCATGTGTGTATGTGCTATCATGTTAAATATGATGCAGGAATAGTAAAGCAGCAAAGGACGGCATCTGTGAAGTGAGGAAATATAGAAGAAGCAAGATTAAATAGATGAAAAGAAGGAGATTGGAGAAGATTGTTATGGTAATAAAAAAAGATTAGAAATAATGGGGCAAAACCAAGAAATGACTCCCATAAACATAGAAAGGGGAATAAAATAACATTTCTTTAAACAGCAGCAATAATAAAAGCTACTAGCAATGTTGTGGAGGGGAAGGTGACAAGCATAGAAGGTTTCTATGAAAAAGAGAGAGAAATGAATGGAAAAGAATGAAGACTTCCCAATAATAAAAAGATAACATTGGATACATGTATGAAAAGGAATAAAATGTAATGATGTAGCCGGGCAGTGGTGGCGCATGCCTTTAATCCCAGCACTTGGGAGGCAGAGGCAGGCGGATCTCTTTGAGTTCGAGACCAGCCTGGTCTAAGAGCTAGAGCTAGTTCCAGGACAGGCTTCAAAGCCACAGAGAAACCCTGTTTCGGAAAACAAAAAAACAAAAAAATGTAATGATGTATAATTGAAAGGAAGCATAGTGCGTGAGTGCATGTGTGTGGTGTATGTAACCTAAGGTAGCTTTTTTCCTGTATCCTCACAAGTTGTAGACTGCTGGTTATTTGCAGGGAAATGGGGAGAGTCAGCTGAATTGCAGATACTTGTCTTCGCTATTGCCTATCCAGATGTTGAGCCTGTGTAAATAAGTGTTCATATCTACCACAGCTGTCTTCACTTTAGTTGTTTCTCTTCTTTGCCTAATAGGCCTCTGTTGGCTAGGCTTAGCTTTGCAGTCTGTGGGCTGGGCAGGTTCTTTCACCCTCCAAAGATCATACCCCCTGGGTGGCTGCTATTCTTGGGGGAGAGGGATTGATTAGCTTCCAACTGTAGGAGAGCATGAAAATCAGTCACAGCACTGAGATCTGTACAGGAGGAGGACCTGCTTTTGTATTTTCAAATCGTTGTGAGCGTCAGTCACCCTGCTAGAGAGATGCCATGGAGAGATACCAACCAAAAGCACCGGAACTTCAGCTCTGGGACTTCATAGTAGTGGGCAATGAGTAGATGAGAGGAAATGTCAGGGCCATGGGTTTGTCCTGGAGGCCTTTTCTTTAGGGCCACTGGCCTTTTGGAAAAGTTTTCTGCTTCTCTAAATAGTCAATTATCTGTTAAAGGTGTTTAAATAATAGTGTGAATATATTACTTATACTTACATGCATAATTACCATTTCTAGTGCATTTCAATCCTTAGTGTGGATCTTGATTTATGATCTAGTATAATTTCCTTCTGGACTAGCCTGCTAGCGATAAAGTCCCTTCAATGACTTTCACTGAAGAATTCTGGGTTGATAGAATTTTTCCCTTTAGCACAGATGAGCCACAATCTTTAAGCTTTATCATTCTTTTTAGAATTTGTCTCCTTATGTTTTCTACATTATCTGTAATTTTGTCTGTTCTTAAGGCGTTTCTCTTTATTATTGGTGTTGGTGATGACATGTTTTAGTTTGGGTTTCTTTATAATTTTATACATGAGTCATTGGGGCCTTTGGAGCTGACTTATTTTTATAAGGTCAGGTCTGTAAATCTTTAAGTTATTGCATCTTCAATTTTTTCTGTTCCTCTTCTTTGAGAATTTTGCTTTCTTATGTTTAGAATCATGGCATTTTTCTGAATTCATCAAACCTTAGTCATCTTTCAAATTGTTTTCACTGTGTATTTCATTTAGAATTGCTTATATTAAATATATTCAGCTTCATTAATCTTTTCCCTTGACGTATTTAATCTGTTACATATAATCTATCCATAACAGCATACTTTTTGTGAAAATATTGTTCTTTAGAAGTTAAATTTGGTCTTTTATGCCTCTACTTAGTGTTTCCCCTAGGTACTTGAATTTATGGAACTTGGTTATAATATAATGCCTAGTTTTTTGTTATATATTAATTCTGTTATGTATACCAGTTCTTGTTCAATTTCATCTTCATTATGAATTGTACTTTGCTGCTTCTTTGCATGCCTAGAGTTGTTTTTTAGTTAAATGCCACATACTACAGATTATACCTTGTTGGTTGCTAGATGTTTCTGCATTCCTATCCATATTCTTCATCTTTGTTTTGTAAGTTGTGCTTTTTGGAAATAGTAAATCCTCACAGGCATTGTTAGAAAAGGTCAGAACAGCATTTAGTTAAAGACTAATCTCCCTCATAATTGAAGCAAAACCCTCTGAGCAGCCAGCCTCATTCTCCATAAATTAGGAGATTGTCACTGCTGCAAGTTGGAAAGGGTGCTGTGCCTCATCCTGGATTTGTCTGGATAGTTCTCTTTCATCTTCTCCGGATTCTCCCCTGCCCTTCAGCCTCAACTAGTTTTTTCAAATGTATACATTAATCAGTTTTTATCTGAGTACAAAAAAGATCCTCGACACCCTCCAGAAGACTCTGCATCTCTGTTCTTTCTAGTATTCTTCTATGTGAACTCACAGTGCATTGGCTTCCATGGATACTCAGGTCTACTTTATCAATCTAGATGTACTTTTTCCTCTGCCTTACTGTCTTTCCCTGTACCATAATCAAGACACTGCCTTTATGGAGTAAAATTGATACCTTTTGTTTCCCTTCTCTTTGCTATCAGTTATGGCAAACTCCCTGATTATCTGGCTCTTAAAGTTTTTCTTCTGCCTTTTCTACAATGTTCTCTGAACCTCAGGTAAGAGAGTGTTTGTAGATGTACCTACTGGGACCAGGCTCTACAACTCTGCATTTTGATTGGGTGTGGTTTGCTCTCTGTTGAAAAGAGAAGTTTCCTTGATGAAGGGTGAAGATGATACTTATCTGGGGGTATAAGGACAGATGTTTAGATTGCTGTTAGGGATTGTGCTGGTTTAGGAGTTTAATGGTTATAGACTCCCCTCCAATAGCCGTGGTTTTATTAGCACTGAATAGTTCGCTATGTTTTTAGTAGAAGGCATGGATTATGATTATGGATTAGAGATTATGATGGTAGTATCTTGTATTCAGAATATGTGCAGACCTGGACCAGCTGTTCTTGTTTTATATCTGTCCAACTGTGTGTTGTCTGTGAACATCTCCAGACGGAGCGCCTGCATAATGAACTGCAACCAAATTTAGTATGTAAACTAGCTAAAGATGCAATGTAGTACAGTTGTGGCGAATAGCTGTCTTAGTCAATCATAGAAATCAAGCCTTATCCATCATGAGCAGTCAACTGATCAGAACACACTCCTGTGAGCCACACCCTGAACAGCATCCAGTCAGACTATTTCTGTACCTCCCTCAGCTTTCTGACCACAGATGCTGCCTGACTTGTGTTTTGAGTTCTTCTGTTTCTTTTCAGAGCCCTGTCTGATTTGCAAGTCTTTCTTTGTTCAGTTAACTCTGTTAAATGTATTTTCCTAAAGTTTTTCCTTAACTCTACCTTGACTTTGCCATCATCCTTTGGGGAGACTCACATATGCCAGAAATTATATTTTGTCTGTCACTTACATTAATAATAAAGGTTAAAGTAAGTGAAGACAAATGGGATTTTTAATAACCCCTAAGAATATCTAGGATTTTATCCAGTATCTACCATATGCCAGGGGTTCTATATATTTAATTCCCTTAAAACCCCTAATCATTAGAAAAGCCTTGGAGAATTAGAGAAGGGTTTGCAAGAGTGGTGTTTCTCAGATGAGCCATGAGAAATGAACAGGAGTTATCTGAGATGGGACAGGGGATGAAGTCCTGGGCAGGTGTTCCAGCAGAGGGAACAGAATATTCCCAATGGAAAGGGAAATAGAACTAACTTGAGAAACTCAGCTCAGCTTGTCTAAAGCCACAGGAAGCAGAGAAAGACTGTGGCTTGAGGATCAGGAGATGGTGTAGATAAAATCAGAGAGCCAGAATAGACCATGAGGGGCTTTAAAAGAGATACTAAGCCTGGATATTTTTTTTTTCTCCCGAGGGCCATTTGGAAATGCCAAGCGCAAGTTTGTGGCATGATACTTTAGTTACAGTGTGGAAAAAGTAGATTAAATGAGTAAAATTAATACATAGGTATAGAGATTGAGAAAAGGTATAGATTAGTTCCAAATGTTGAGTAATAACCTCACACTTGACTAACCATTTGCACATTCAATGACTATATTAACTAAATATTTATCAAACAACTATTTTTGTGTTATTATAAATTAAGTATTTCTTATGGAGTCCTTGCTATTTGTCACTTATATAAACAGTGATATTATTTTCTGAGACGTGATGATGCCTTCAGGCCTTGAAGTCTCTATCCCTTGCTTCCTGAGTTTTAGGATTACAAACACACACCAATGTACCTTTTGAAAGGTGAGGAACCTGAAATAAGCACAACTCATGAATGTAATGATATTTCTAGCTAATGACCACACCAGAATTTGATCTCAGGTCAGTTTGACATCCTGCCAGATCTAGCCATGTTACTCAAAGAAACCTTTCACATTGTAAGTTATATTAACATTCTGTAAAGTCCAGAAAAAACAAAACAAAACATTTTGAACTAAAATGTTTTTGTTGTCATATATGGGTCAATTGACCTAGATTTCCAGAAAGAAGTTGCCTTTGCTTTATAGATGAATAGTTTTATGTATGTATCTCTACATGAATAGGTGACATTTAGAGCCCTTAAGCCCCAGATAAATTTGCATTCTCAGGAGTTTTTCACCATTTCTCCTAATTCTATGGTCTATTCTTTATTAATATCGGCAGATATTAATATCAATAATTAACATTAACAAATATTAATAAAGAATATATTTGAAATAAGAGAGAGGAAGATGCATGCTATAATAATGTCAGAGTTTCCGGGGGAGGATATTGTGAACCTGTTTGTATAAACAAGTTTTATTTGGGGTTCAGTATGAATTTTCAATACATGATTTTCAGATAAGAAAGCAGCAATTCAAATGCAGTTATATAAACAAGAAGATCAGAGGGGACTTATCGTGAAGGGTATAAAATGAACAGAGTCTGGGCCATCACAACATCCACTCGCCAATGCAAAGAAAGGTAGGTGTCTACCCTGAGCAAGCCCTGCAAACGAGATGCTTTTATTATCACTTCATTTTATTTTAACAGTGTAGCATTTCTTTAAAAACTGCAAACGCTGAACCAGAACTGATAGGCTCGACAGTTTTAGTTACTGTTCCAGATCATGCAGGAGTGGGTGAAGGGGAGTGAGCCCCACACCGGCAGATAAGGTGGGACGGTGCTGACTGAGGATGCACACAGTCTGCCAGTCTGCTGGTGAGGGTGCAAGGACTTCTCCTGCTCACAAGTCGACCTAAATGTGTCTAGCACTAGAATAACCTGTGCATTTAATCCTCACAATTACTAATGGCCACTTTGATGAAGTTTTAGAGTGAATTCACCTTGGAGTGTGTACGTGGGTAACAGTGTTTCACTGCCATCAGGGACACTCCATGTAACAAGATCATTTTAGCTATTTAATAGCGAATCTCTCTTGGCTAGTATATAATACACACACCTTATTAATATAATACATTTTTTTTCTGGAAAAATACTCCGCTTTAGTGAAATGCTGGGGTTGCTCAGAAGTAGAAAAATTGATTCTTTTCATTGTATAGTAAGTAATGACTTCAAGTAGAAAAGAGAGGTAATAGATATTAGCAGAGCAGAGAGAAATGTGTTTCATAATGCGAATAATAAAAGCAGAAAGAAAATATGGAGAAAAGGTTAAGGGAGTAAACAGGGAAAGCGCTGAGAAAAGGATGGTATTAGCACTGGTTTATATAGTGCTATGTAGCTAAGGAAATTTTCTTTTATAGGAGTCCCATGCATTATTTTATTTTTATGAGAGCAGCATTGTAGATTACTAATTCTAATTTAACACATAACCACAGATTATTTGTGCTGTGAAGATTTTACTGGTAACCTTTTGATGTTTAATGTTTCTTTTATAGACAAGAAAATTGAGGTACAGGAAAGTTAAGTGAATAAAGTTTTACTATTTATAATAAAGAAGAAAAGATACAGAATCATTCACATTCTTTATCTTTGCCGCATTATATGAGCACCATGACTGGTGATCCAGTCCTTTTATATGCTTTGCTTTTGTTATCTTAAACTTCTATATTTATAATAGGGAGTCTTGCTGGGCGGTGGTGGCACATGCCTTTAATCCCAACAATCGGAGGCAGAGGCAGAGGCAGAGGCAGAGGCAGAGGCAGAGGCAGGTGGATCTCTGAGTTTTAGACCAGTCTGGTCTACAGAGTGAGTTCCATGACAGCCAGGACTACACAGAGAAACCCTGTCTAAAAAATTAACCCAAACAAAAAAAAACGAAAACAAACAACTCCCCAACAACCCCAAAAATCAAAACCAAGAAAACCAGAAGGGATTCTTAAAAGTGTCACTATTTTAGAAGAGATTTTTAAAATTATGTGTGCATGTGTGTACTGTGTATGAGGGTGCCTGTGTAGATCAGAGACATCGATCCCCTGGAGCTGGAGTTATAAGGGGTTGTGAGTTGCCTGATCTGGATGTGAGAGTTGTGCTCAGGTCCTTTACAAGAGACAGACTTGATCTTAGCCACTGAGCCATTTTTGCAGCCTTATCTTACAATTTTTAAAGGGTCACGTGTGTTCCTTTGTTTTTATCTAGCAGGTGAATAAATGAGATTAATTATTTTCATCAGTTTCTTATAACCATGGGAAATTTCTGCTCCTTAGGTTCTGAGCCAATATTCAGGTTGTAGGTTACTGACATGCTGTTCCATGTAGAACTGCAGAGCTGGAAGCTGTTTGCTGTGGTGGAACCCATTGGAGGACTGTGAAGATGGCCAGGGCTATGTGGACAGGAAGGGAGAGTATTCCATCACACTTTCCTGCTTGCTGTTTTTAAGATCTTTTGGAGAATCATCTAGATCTGTGTCACTAATATAATAGACTAAAAAATGCTGCAAGGGATGCTCACGTATGTAATGCCTTGTTGAACAGAGTTTACCACCGGACACTTTTTCATTTACTCATCCATCTTCACGAGTAGCAAATGTAATGAATGGAGGGCTTTCTTAGAGAACGCAGAACAAACTCTATTTTATACTTGCATCATACTTGGTTCCTCCTGAACTGTTGGTGTTTTGGGTCAAGGACTATGTTAATACATGTCTCAGTGCATAGTCCAAATGCTCAGTACATGTGTGTTTATCCAACTTCGGCAATGCCTATGCTAGGAAGAAGAGGTTGTTGGAATGGCTGTAGGAGTTGACATTTAGAATTAATCTTTAGGAACCTTTATAATACTTATTTTTGTCTTATACATTTATTGAAGACAAAATTCTGGTTACCTGAGACTGACTTACAAGGTTTCAGTAAGCAGAGATTTTAAAGTATGCAGCTTCCAATTGTTGTTGACACAATTGACAGATTTGAGAAAATCTTGATATATTTATGATGATTGGATAAATTGTTTAGTGGATAATTTTCTTTTATTTTTTTATAGCTGTTTATTTTGGGGTGGTGGTGCTGTGGAAGCATGGCAGCATAAATGTGGAGGTCAGAACAACTTCTGGGAAGGAGTCTGTTCTCTGCATCCACCGTGTGTGTTCTGGGGGCTGAACACAGGGTACTGGGCTTGAGCAGCAAATGCTTTTACCCCCGAGCCATCTTGGCAGCCAGTGAATAATAATTTAATAGAATTGCTTCAGTGAGGAATACACACACACACACACACACACACACACACACACACACACCAACAATGATAGTTGAGAAGGAAAAACATTCAAACATACCTAGTTAGTTGAACAATATTAGTAAAAGGAAATAAAAAGTCTTCTTAATCTTAGAGGTGATCAACCTACATCTAAACGTCTGAAATTTGATTATCCTCTTTCAGTAACAGAATCAAAATCATTATAAGCCATAGCATTTCCTAGATCATTACAAGCTCAGCTGATACCGATAGCTTCTCCATTAGACAGGCTGGCCTGGACGCACGTTCTGCTCTGTGGCCCCCTTGCTGCCTCCCATACAGTCACAACTGTAATGATGGATCTGTTTTCTTGGCTGGACTAGTCTAGACGTGTCAAACTAGTATTTTTGGCTCTCTCTGTTCTTTTAAATAATGAGTGCTGTGCAGCTTCTATGTGAAATGATCTTTTATTTCAACTTGAATTTTTTTTCAACTCTAAAAGAATACCTTCAGGATTCAGAAAGGGCCTTCTAGCCGGTGTTATTACTTAACACTAGTCATAATTTTACCTGCATTTTTCAGGACCTTCTCCAGCTTCCTTGACTAGCAGTAGTAGAATTATAGACAAGATCACAAACACTGGGGGGGAGGTTCCAAAGTTTTTTATTTTTCTTGGTTTCTTTCCATCTCTAATTATATGAATCTTTTAAGCTGTTGAACCAACATTTTTAGATACTTATAATTCTGGAAAAGTCCAGTCCGAAAGAATATTTATTGATTTAATTCTTATAATGACAGGCATTTTATTACAGCTCCATTGAATGAATTATTTCACACTTAGTTTACCAAAAGCTGTCAGTTTTCTGTTGTGATATTGCAAGCTTGCATGTCACTTCCCAAGGGAGCTCAGTGGTACTTGTAGGCAAGACCTCTAAGATCTGAGCTTCTGTACTATGAGTGTGCAGGGCCATAGCTGCATCTGAGTGTATGTGAGAAGGTCTGAGAAGATTGGATATGTAAAAACACCTTATGTAGGGCTCAGAGCTAAGTAACCATTCAGTGTATTTTAGCTGTCCCCATTATTGGCTGTGTGTTTAGATATATGCATAAGCTTTCCACAAACATGCCTCTGAATGTACAGAAAGGATACCTGTAATGAGTTCTGTGATTTTTATCTTTGATTCAGCATGAGTGCTATCGTCCTGCTTTCCGTGCTTTTTGTTCTTGCATTTGGGCAAGCAGCATCTTTTTGTATTCCAACTGAATATACAATGTACGTGGATAGGAGAGAGTGTGCCTATTGCCTGGCCATCAACACCACCATCTGTGCCGGGTATTGTATGACAAGGGTATGTTGTTCACTGTACTTCTTTTAGCTTCAGATTATATAAGCTGAAAGTGATCTGTTAATATTTAGAAAGTAAGTGAGGTAAATCATAGCATAATCTCCCAAATCCAATGGTGCTGTCTCTTTGGGAAGCCAAGAGCATTGTTTTCAGATTTATAACAATGTGACTCTGTTTGGAAAAAGAAATAAAGATACATTTGCAATAGTCTACCCCCAATTTATTTAAACCTCATTTTGTTCTCATGATCAAAGGTAAATGAGAAGAAAGTGTCTTTTGGGGGGCAGGGCCTCTGGGGGGTTAAGTGTAGATGTGTTAAGCTAGTACTGAGTAACAGAGTTCAAGAGTCCTCTAGAGGTCATCACTGAAATAAAGGGATATCAGTAAATTATGGTCTTTCTATTGCACTATCTAAAGCAGTGTGAAATTTATTGCATTATGATCCCTTTACTTTCCATAGGACATCAACGGCAAGCTGTTTCTTTCCAAATATGCGCTCTCCCAGGATGTTTGTACATACAGAGACTTCATCTACAGAACTGTGGAGATACCAGGATGCCCACGCCATGTTGCTCCTTATTTCTCCTACCCTGTTGCCATAAGCTGCCGGTGTGGCAAGTGTGACACTGACTACAGTGACTGTACACACGAGGCTGTCAAGACCAATTACTGCACCAAGCCACAGACGTTCTATCTGGAGGGATTTTCTGTCTAACTTTAACAGTACCGCCGCTCGCAATCTGGTTAAATGTGTTTACCTGGAATAGAACTAATAAAATACCATTGATATGTTTTGCCTGCTGTTTAATCCATAGGCGCATCCACAGGGGCATTAGGGAGCTTAGGAAGCTCTAGAAGGAGAGGTACATGAAAGAGGCTGCCATGGCTTCCATACAGAGCAGAGTGAGGGCTAAAGGAAAAGTGGAGCATGAGCTGCCGCTGCAGCCCAGTCCAGGAGATGTTGCCTACAGACAGCAGGGGGGTCTCTCGTGACCTAAAAGCCAGTGAGAAGCTACTGCAGAGTTCTAGAAAGAAAGGGCTGTCTTCAGAAGCTGGAGGAATACACGGCATCAGGGCACTAGGAACACTGTCCCTTTAAAGGCCAGCAGCAGGGCTTGAGTGCAGTGGCGAGACAGGTCCCTATGGAATGTGGCTCAGAAAACATTATCCTTGTCATTCATGTGCTCTGGAGCCAAGAGCATGGGCACCATTCTCTTTAATTTAATTACTCTGGTGGGCCAGCTGACCTATGAAAGGTATACCCTGGAAGGTCAGCTAATAAAGCCTGGAAAAGAGGCCACGATCATTTTACATGTGGAAGCCTAAATCCTTCATAGTCCCTGAAGTAACAAGAGATACCTTCCAGCATTTATACCAAAAGCAACTTATGCTTTGGGGCTTTGACTATCATAAAACACTAGTACAACCATCGCAGGTTTTAGGGTCGGGGAGAGAGGGCTAAGAGATTCAATGGAGTGGGTTCTGTTGTTTTAACCTTAACCTTTGTTTATTGCTTTGGGTTTATAGGCTTAGTAGTGGGATATTTTTCTTTTCCTTCCTTAGATGCTCCTCCTTAAGAGTTGAACTTTAAGTGATGTTCTGTGGACTCAATCTTAAAAAGACTGTCTTCTATTCAGCCATTAATTGTCACCAGGAAGTTGAAAACTGCTTCTCAGTTGGGCCACTTGGAGTGGCTGTGTTGCAGGGGCACTGGTTAAGCTTAGCTGGGCGTCTTGTGAATGCCTGCACACTGACAGGGCCGCAGGGAGATGGTGCAGATAACTTGCTACCAAACCCTCTCTTTGCCAAGGATAAGGGAATAGCCGTGCACTTCCTTCCATACAAGAGCCACACAGCTACGGCACTTTTCCCTTAATATCTAAAGTTGACACTTGCCTGACCACTAATCTAAAGCTGGGACTCTGAGTTCTCATGCCATCTGATAACAAGCACCCAGTCATTTAAGACTGTTTATCAAATATAGACATTTGATGGCCATGTAAAATGTATAAAGTTCAAACCTACCTGGCATTAGCCGCAAATGATTCTCAAGCATTCTGAAAGTGATTTTTTTGTGAAGAGATTTGGACTCTAGAAAGGACAAGTTGTTTACAGAGGCTACCTATAGACAGCGCAGCTTTGGAAAATTTTATCTTTTGAATTACTTTAATAAATTTCCTGACTCTGCAAGGAGGGGGCCAGCTCAGACCATGAATATAACCAGCCAGCACTATCACCAGCACAAGAGTGGGCATGTGACTTACTTTCACTGAAGGAAGTGTGTTTGGAAGATGCACATGTGAATTTTATTAAACTATCCTTGAAGGTGAAGCTGTCCCAAACACAAAAACCTTAGGGCGGAGCTCAGGGATCGAGGTATCCAACAACTTACCTAGCTGGGTCCCCATGCTTGGAGATATGGTAACTTTGTTGCGAGGAACCTTGGTGTCCTTTTGGTTTAAAATAAGGAAAATGGATAGAGAGGCAAAGAAATGGGAAGAGGAAGTGCTGGAGAGATGGCTCAGAGGACAGAGCACTGCTGTCCTTCCAGAGGACCCTGGTTCAATTCCTAGCACCCACATGGCAGATCACAACTGTCTTAAGTCCAGTTCCAGGGAATCTGGTGTAGCATGAATAATAAAACCCAGAGACAGATATTGGGGTTCAACCTAAAGATCAGAAAAGAAAGCAGCCAACCACTAGAGAGACCTTTTACCTCTACCAAATCTTCAGACCGAATCCTCAGATTCCACACTCCACTGAGTTCCTGTCTCTTCCCCTTTATAGTCCTCTCTCCCCTCAGCCATATCACTCCTGTCTCCATTTCCTTAGTGCAGGGATTAAAAGTGTGTGACTCCCAAACACTGGGATTAAAGATGTGAACCACCACCACCTGGATCTGTTTCTGGATTGATCTACTGTAGTGCAGGGTAGCCTTGAACTCACAGAAATCTGTCTGCCTCTATCTCCTGAGTCCTGGGATTAAATGTGTGTGCCACCACTCCCTGGCCTGTATGGCTGGCTTTGTCCTCTGATCTTCAGGCAAGCTTTATTTATTAAAATACAAATACTATATCACTGTAATCTGACACCTTCACACGGACATACGTGTAGGAAAAACACCAATGCACATAAAATAAAAATAAATTTTCAAAAAAGAAATGCTTATACTGTGGGAGAAAGGCAGACACTGGAGCATTGCTGGCAGTGGTTCTTAAATTCCCTGTAAAGTTCAAAGAACTCAGTTTTCACCAGAAGAACTCAGTGCTCCAAGAAAAAAGAGTCTTTCTCATTTGACTAAAATATAAACTATAAAGAGCTCTCTCAAACTCAAGAATTTGGGGTCCCTGCTGCAGCAGTCTTTCATGGCCACATTCATGGAGGATAAGTGGAATGTACCAGCAAGGATGTGTTGCAAGTTAGCATGGCACTTCCTGGTAATAGGAAATTCTAATAATAGAAAATCTCCTTTATAAAGCAAAACCATCCTTAAAATGCAAGAGTAGCAAGTCTGAGCAAACACAAAAATTCTCGTTTTGAGGTTACTTCCTCTCTAGTCTATTTTCAATGCTTTTTCTTCCTTGTCTGCTGTAGTTAATTTCTCCTTTTCTGTCTTATAAGACAATTCGGTGTCAGTTTCTTTTCTTCAGCTCCCCTTTATGCACTGCACAGTTACTCAGTATACATGTCCCTCCTTCTGGTGGCTGCATGCTGCTTCTTCCCTGCCTGCTTTCAGGACTCAAGTTTTCAGTCAAGGTGTTTGAGTGGGACTGGAGGGGGCGTGATGTTCAGGTTAGGAGCTGGGCGGAGAGCTGACTACAATCCCTCCCAGTGGGAGTCAGTCCTGGAACTCAATTTCACCTGTTGAAAAGGAGTGCTTGGTTTGGGAATTGATAGAAGAGGTGCTTGAAGCCACTGGGGGAGGGGGGGAGGGATCTTTGGCATCTCTTAGAAACAGAGAGCCCGAGACAAAAGAGCCAAGCCAGAGGGGAAATAAGACAGCCCAAGGAGGAGAAAGAGATGCCCTGATTACATTTGAGTATAATCTGAAGCCCCCACCTTTAAAGAAAGCTCCACTTTCTCATTTGACACTTGTACTTGAAAAGCCTTGGTTGATGCAGCGGCTTTAGTTTCAGACATTCCTAATACCATCCCTTAAGTGCGCATCTTCCCTCGCTGTGTGTCGTGGTTCTTTTCCTCTTTCTTGACCCTTCTCTTTGGTGGGAAACAGCTGTGATCTCACTCACCCGCAAACACACAGACAGAAAGGAAGAAAGGAAGAAAGAAAAAAAGAAAAGAAAAAGTCTACAACTTCGTGCAATGTTCTAGTTACTTCCCCCATGAATTATTATTCTAGGGCTTTTTAAAAAGTCAGCCACAGTAGCCACATACTTCCTTACTTCTCATTCTGCAAACTACCATTTGTATGCTACTCCTATTCTTTGAAGCTGTTTCAGTAAGGGTGATTGATAGTGGCTAGCTAGTGACCCAATACACAGACAGCTCTTGTCTTGATCCCTTTGCTTCTAAAGAGCCTGGTGAAGAACACACACCTGCATTCACAAGGCTATAGAGCTACAGCATTCGATTAGTCCTAGTGAGGATGAAACCAGCCTTTTCTTATTTTCCTTTGAGACCAAGTCTCAGCCTAGGCTGGCCTTGAACTTTTATGTAGCCCAGCTGGCTTCAAGCCTATGGTCCTCTTGTCCTTGCCTCCCAAGTGCCGAGGTTGCTCAAGTGTGGACCACAATGCCTCAGCATTTTCTTTTTAATCTTCCTTTTCAAAGATGACTCAAAATCTATGTTATAGCCTTTAGCTGGTAATGTAGATCTGGACTGTATTTGGGGGATACTTTTGCTTGATGCTGATATAGGTATGAAGATTCTAAACTTTGAAGGAAAATCTAGATCTGCAGTAATCTCAGGTGTCCTGTTGGTCCTCTGGACACCGCTAAATGAAGAACAAACAAAAACTTAGAATTTGTAGTAATTTGTCCTTGGATGTCCTAAGGAAGTACCTATTTCAAGAATCTGAAGCTGGCTTCCACTTAAAGAAACCATAGCTTTTCTTTACTGTTTAGCTAGAGGTGAGGTTAGATGCCAGATGTCGGCTACTGAAGGAACACAGGCCACTCGGAGAGAATTTGTGAGTCTGAGGTTAAGGCATATATGGGGGATAAATGACTGTTGCAGGGTTTTTAACCTATTAGCATAGAGCACTCTAATTAAAAATTTCAGATTTATTTATTTTATGGAAATTTATATTTTGCCTTCACGTATGTGTGTGTACCATGTATGTGCCTGATACCCACAGAGGTCAGAAGAAGGCATTGGGTCCTCTGGTTGTGATGGCTGTGAGCCATCATGTTGATTCAGGGAACCAAACCTGGGTCCTCTATAGGAGCAACAAGTGTTCTGATTTCATAAACTGCACTTTCTCATTAAGAATTAAAAAATATTTATTATTTCTTTGTGTGTGTGCCTGCATGAGTTTATCTGCACCATAAGCATGCTGGTGCTCTCTATAGGCAGTGTGAACCCCCTGATGGGGATGCTAAGACCCAGGGTCCTCTGCAAGAGCAGCAAGCATTTTAACCACTGAACCTCTGGCCCCTCTCACTGGAGATTTAACCATGAGCGGTGGCTTATCTTATTTGAAGTTGGGCATTCTCACTTTTCATAGAGATTCCTTTACAGCAATCTTAGAGTTCTTTTCTGAGCTTCAGCGTCATATACCCAGAGTTTATTTCTCCTCTTTTAAAAGATGTGTGTGTGTGCATGCACGTGTGTGCGTGTGTCTGTGTGTGCATGCACATGCCCAGATGTACAATGGTGCGTGTGTGGAGGTCAGAGGACAACCTGTGGGAGTCTATTCCGTCCTTCCTGCACGTGGGATCCAGGGATTGAAGTCAGGTCATCAGGCTTGGTGGCAAGTGCCTTAATCTACCAAGTCCCTAGCCCCGCCCCTAGGTTCCTCTCTCACCCTCACATCCAGCTTCTCTTGGGCACTTTGTGTTAGGGTGGGTGCCGAGCACATCAGTTAGGATCTTTAGGGCTGGTCTTTACCACCATCTCCTCATTCTGAAAAGCAGTTATCTTTAAAAGTCTTGATACTTGAAAGCTTGGTTTGTTAAAGCTTTCTTTTGTAACCCATTATTTAAAGCTTTTCTCCTTACCTTCGGACAAAAATAAGATTTACTGGGGGCTATTTATTTATTATTTTGTTAGTTTGGGACAAGCCCTCCTTGAATGTTTTCATGTACTATTTCAGAGCCTTCTTGTGTGTTTTCCTCTGAAGACAAAAGCACAGAGTTTCTTCTGTTTCAACTGTGGCCAGTGTGTAAGCATTTTTCAGGAGTCAGGCCAAAGATGTCAACATCAAGGAAGTTTTTCTCTGGACCACTCTTCCCAAGTTTGAGTGGGCCCACTCTTGGTTAATGATTATCATAGCACTGCGGCAATACATACCTACTTTTCCAATCTCACCTTGGCACGTCCATAATCGGCTAAGGGACCACCAAATTTATAAGATAACTTCAAACAGTGAAAAAAAAACACAAAAACCCCAATAATCAGAATGCATATTACATGCAGGAGAAGGCTCAGAGAAAAATATACAGATGCCAGCTGTGACTATTATAAGCTTTTGATTAAAACAGAATTGGAAAATCAAAAGATATTAACTGGTTCAACAAATGTTCATATAGCTAATTGAGATCATGTGGAACTGTTTTCAATTTTGTATGATTTTTAGAAAATGACTTATACAGACCTCTTTGTCAGAGTATAAACACAATTATAATAGCTAGTATTCAGTGTTCCTAGGTATGGTAAGTATTTTATGTTTATTATTGACTTATTTAAAATTAACATGAAATTTAAATTTCTTTAATTTTTTTGCTATTTGGTAGGAGTTAAAAAAATTATAAAATATACATGAGAAAAAACCCCAAACACAAAAAGGTTTCTGGCATATTAACTCATCTCTTTCCGAAGCCAGCATAGACTGGCTTTGTAAAACACAGGGCATGGTACTTGTATGCGTCATGATTTCCCTGTTTCCAGTGGATAGCATCTGAACTGTGCATCCCTTAAGGACACCAAATAATAACATTTTATATTGCTGTAATATTTTCACCTTTAAAAAACATCTATATACAAAAAAATCCTTTTATAGTGAAAAAATGGAGCATGTTTAAAGAAAACAGAAAATTGTCATTCTTAGCTGCGCAGTGATGGCGCATGCCTTTAATCCCAGCACTGGGGAGGCAGAGGCAGGCAGGTCTCTGAGTTCGAGGCCAGCCTGGTTTACAAGAGCTAGTTCCAGGACAGGCTCCAAAGCTACACAGAGAAACCCTGTTGTCTTGAAAAAAAAATAAAACAAAACAAAACAAACAAACAAAAAAGGAAATTGTCCCTCTTAAAATACACACAAATACCAATTTGATTCCGATGCATTCAAGCACTGATTGAGTCAGCACCACCTTCAGGAGCCATAGACTGCTCTTTCTTGGTGGTGGGAAATGAGATGGGCTTGCTGTTCAAGAGCTTGTCAACGGGGCCGCGAAAGCTGGGCTGTGGGGAGTCCTAGTGGCTGGCCGGTCCCCGAAACCTTCACCAATGACAAGAGAGCAACTCATTGAATGTTTGGAACACATATTTCAGAAGGGAGAAAATGCTGTTCCTCATAGATTATTGTTGAGATTATCATCATCTCCCCACGAGTCTCATTCTCAGCCAGCCACATCATTAGAGGCATCACAGGGGAAGGAAGGCTATTGCTGCCGGAGGACCACAATGGACCCAGGATTCACTTGACAGGCCAAGCCACAGATAACCATGCTTTTCTGGAGTAAAGAGAAACAATTTGGGTGAACTGGAGTTAGTTAAACACAACTGTGTGCAGTTAGACTCACTGGGGTACTGCTTTTGAGCCCACCTCACAACGGCAGCATGGAAGGGTCACCCATCTGTTTTTACCACATTGTCTGGGTAAACTGGGTAACACATTTTCATAAGGAATGTGAGTGTGGATAAGAAGATACACTACAATTTTAAGAGAACTCAAGCAGAGTAAGTACATAGAAAATTTAATTTGAAATAACTTAAAATGTTTAGGTTTGATCTCAAATTATTTCAGGTCTACAGAAACAATTGAAAATGTATACACAGGGGCATGTGTATGCATACAAACATTTATCTCCATAATTTCATACAGGCACACATGTATTAAAATTACATATGTATAAATCCTCAAGAGATATGTATTTAAGATATGTATAGGTCAAGACATAGGGATTATATATCTCTATAGATATAGCTTTATCTATTCACATAAAGATATATATCCATCTTTACTCGGAGATGGAATTCTCTAATCTTACTCACACATTCTTTGGAAAGCTTAAGCCACAGAAGGTACACTAATCACACACAGCACAGGTTTCTAGACTTAGTCCTCCACGGTAAAAAATTATTCCTATTCTTCCACTCATAGTTCCTGCAGTTTTCCTTAAAGTTGTCCATTCAGATAGAGAATGAAACTCAGTTCTGAACGGAAAATAATTCTGAGCTGGCGTAACCTGAGGGCACACTTCAGCCTGCTTTCTGTCCTCAGGCATGGACATATAAACTGAAGCTATAAGATAGGCCTCTTTGCTTCAAAGGTTGCGTTTGTCAGCGACTGGGGTTTAAAAACATGAAGAGATGTTAAAAAAAAAAAAAAAACAACTAATATTTTGCTTAGGTAGAGTAGTCACACGCAGTTAAGCTGTCAACTCCCTCACACTTTTTTCTCTAAAGCTAGTAGCAGTAGCAAGAACAGCTGAAAGAAAGCAGTGAGTGGCGCTCTGGGCAAGACCATCCCGGCAGCTGTGTGTTTTCAGCAAACTACTTTGCGTAGGTTTCTCAGCACTTTCACACATACCCAAAGTCTTGTGTTCCTAGTGGGCGCAGAAGCTCCTCTTAGGGTTTCCAAAATCCCTCACGCCCTCACTTTTGTGTGGTCAAATACAATGTTAAAATGTGTAAGTTATGTCGGTTAACAAGCTGTTAAATCGTGACAAACTTGCCGGTTTAGATCCCTGCTCGGGGGTTTCCCTCTTGCAGTCAAGAGGCTGAGCCCTGGCTGGGTTTTCCCATTTCGAATCAACCACTCAGGCCCCCAGAGAACCTGAGCATTGCTTCCCACAGGGATTTGCTGAGAAAGAACATACATGTGCTGGCGCTGTATGTAGAAAAGTATCTTTGATTCGCCAGCTTGCCTTTGTTGTGTGTACACATCTTGGAGAAGGTGTTTATCTTGGTTTGACCACGTTACTCATAATATAATATCTTGCGTTATGGGGGATTTATTTATTTTAAAGGATAAAAACTGTATTCTAAATCTACAAAGAATTCTCTACATGGATTAATTAGAAAAAATGCAAAAAAATTAGGAAGATATGTAAACTCAAGTTATGAGGTATTCCAAAGGAGCAGTGCCAGTGGAGTTTGCCCGCCCCGCACTGCAGCGCTCTTGCTGTCTGCCACTGTGGGGTTCACCCGCCCTGCACTGCAGCGCTCTTCCTGTCTGTCTGCCACTGTGGGGTTCGCCAGCCCCGCACTGCAGCGCTCTTCCTGTCTGTCTGCCACTGTGGGGTTCGCCCGCCCCACACTGCAGCGCTCTTCCTGTCTGTCTGCCACTGTGGGGTTCGCCAGCTCCGCACTGCAGCGCTCTTCCTGTCTGTCTACCACTGTAACTGGAGAAGCACGAGGAGCGGGAGATGAAAGCCCTTCTGGAAAGGCGAGGCTTTCAGCAGTTCAAAGCAGAGACAGGAAAGAGAGGGCTAAAGCAACATCTACATGCCTTTGTCTAGCAACATTTTCCCCCTTAAAAGTTGCTATTTTTAGTCCTAAAAGCACTCACTTTTATGGGGCACGTGCTTGTCTATGTAACTTCCCTTTCCAGAGAGAGGTTTTCTGCTTTAAATACTAAGAAAGTACAGTGTTTTCAAATTAGATTTTCTATGCTATATTTACTTTTACAGATGTGTTTAGTTCTAAAACTGTGGGTTTACTGTATTCTGGGGAGAATATATATACTCCAAGAAACCTTTACACTCAACTCAGACACAGTCAATCTTGACCCCTCAGTTCTAATAGCTTATTGCTTCCACTAACTAGAAATCCTGCATTCTCTTTATGGATCTAACTTAAATGGCTAAAATCTGAGAAATGGGCCATTATCACATTCCCTGAACAGCCAGGTTTTACAAGTCTTTCACAACTTGATCGCTTTCCCCCTGGTACTTCAATAGGTTATTCTGTCTGCACACACGAACTAGGGATTCCCAGGAAACAGATATCAGCACTGCAATGCATATACCAGAAACACACAGACCACACGTGGCATTCACTCCAGGGGCAAGTCAGTAATGAGTCAGACATACATACATGTGCAAATGTACAGTTCAAAGCAAATTATTTTAGCTTCTAAAATCCTGAATATTAAAAGTGAGCTGAGATAGCTCTTGTGACATTTAGCATGAAAACTCTAGACAGCAATTTTCATGATGAAGTATCTTCAAATCACATCTCGTGAGTTTCTTATTGCGCAGCAAAGCACCATGCTGAATATCATGCCAAAGATCTGCAACAGAGAAAACACTCCTTAGCAACTTCTGCACGCAGGTTCCATAAGAAGATCAGCCACGGTGGCCGTGTCTAGCTCAAGTTACTAAAGAAGCATAACCAATGCCACTGACTGTAAGTGACATCTTATATGGTCTTTAAAGATGGCTATAAGCAAGACTTGTGTGTCAGCCTTGCTGAACTGCTGTTTTCTTTCTTAACAGACAAGGCTGTTTGAAGAAAGGGCTCTGTTGCTGGCTTATGGTTCTTAACAGTTATAAAAGATTGATACATTTCTGGCTTTTGAATTTTATATTTTAGGTGAATCTCAGATTTATTTATTTTATTTAAATGTTTTCTTAATTTCTTAGGTAAATGTGCTTTCGGTCTAACTGTCAGAAAAGCTTTATTTCCTACAGCAGCGAAGCCCTGTGAAACAGTGGGATTTCTCTTCATTCTTGGTCTCTTTCTATGCAAATAACACATGACTGTTTAAATCAGTAGTTCTGCAAGACATAAATAGAAGTTATTGAGCTACAATATTCCTGACTTCTGTCTCTTGGATAGTTCTCTAAGAAGCCAAAAACCTGGACGGAACTATTTTTCCTCTGGTTTGAAGAGAAGAATACCAAGACATCCTTTATCTCCTCAGTCATAACCCCTACAAGTCCACAGCCAGAGGAACCCTGCCTGTGGATGCCTCTTAACAAATGATAATGTTCATTTTTAAAATCTGGTGCCATGGCCTTGATTCTCTCCTCAGTCCCATCCTGAGACAGACTAGGATCTGTGACTGTTCGATGCATCAAGGAAGCAGTGATGAGTTGCTCTGGGAGGGCAAAGGAAGACAGAGCTAGGGGTTCAGCCAGCATAGAGTTCAGGTCTGTGGTTGCCAGTGTGAGGTCAGGGAGACACCTAATGGGCGTTTGGTTAAGTCATTACACTGTGCAGCCTTTCCCGAGGGAAGAAGAACTCAGGGAGAAACTCCTGATCCAAGACAGACAAGCAAGGCTATTTCCTCTTTCCCACAGCTACAAGTTTGGATGTGACCGCCACCTCATCCTGGATATTGTCTGAGGGGGTTCCTTTTGAGAGAACCTTCGCTCTCAGCCTGCAGGGGTCATGAGTCAGGGCTGTCTGCCTCTGTTGAGATTGACTATCTACTTGATAACTCCATTAAGTGGAGTGTTTTCAATCCACTTGTGCTGGTTAGTTTTATGTCAACTTGACAGAAGCTAGGGTTATCTGAAAGGAGGAACCTTAATTGAAAAAAAAATGCTTTCATAAGATCTTGTAAGTTGTTTTCTTAATTAGTGATTGATTGGGGAGTGCCCAGTCCAATGTGGTTAGTGCTTCCCATGGGCTGGTGCTGGGTTCTATAAGAAAGCAGACTGAGTAAGCCATGAGGAACAAACCGGTAAGCATCATCCCTTCTTGGCTTCTGCATCAGCTCCCGCCTCCGGGATCCTGCCCTGTTTGCATTCCTGTCCTGAGTTCCT
This sequence comes from Arvicola amphibius, assembly GCF_903992535.2. Classification (NCBI taxonomy): domain Eukaryota; kingdom Metazoa; phylum Chordata; class Mammalia; order Rodentia; family Cricetidae; genus Arvicola; species Arvicola amphibius. Next base: position 14,134,772 of record NC_052060.1, on the reverse strand, counting down.
TCAGTGATGCACAGTGCTGTGGAAGTGTAAGGCAAATGACCCCTTTCCTCCCCAAGCTGCTTTGGTCATGGTGTCTTGGCACAGATGTTAACTCTAAGACATTTCTCTTCAGTACCATCACCGGGGAACTGCAGAATTGCAGCCCCGTTAGCCCCAGAACATGTTGGGGGAGGGCCTGTGAGCTGTCCCCAGATTTGCAGTGCCTCAGAATAGTATTTCTAGCCACTGTCCCACCCTGTGTTCTGGATACAGAGAAGGGAAAAAGTGTTTGGGTCTCCCCTATGAACCTACCAATTCATGGATTTCCTCAACATCCTTGTAGCCCTGCCTTTGTGTAAGCTGTGAGTTAATCTACACATAGACTAGTAAGCAAATTATATCCTTTTTTAAAATTTTATCTATCTACTATGTATACAGTGTTCTGCCTGCATGTTTGCCTGCAGGTCAGAGAGGGCACAAGATCTCATTACAGATGGTTGTGAGCCACCATGTGTTTGCTGGGAATTGAACTCAGGACCTCTGGAAGAACAGCCAGTGCTCTTAACCTCTGAGCCATCTCTCCAGCCCTAGCAAATTCTATCTTATGTTAGCTACCATGGCCTAAATTCTGGACAATGGGAACCACCTCTTCACTGGGTTCTGACTCCAATCTTACCTCTCTCTCCAAACCTTCCTCATCCATTCTGCACCACAGGTCCTTCTGGCCATGAAGGCACCTGAAGCCCAGCCTTTCAGAAGAGCACACAAAACCTTCAATTATGTGGACCTGAAGGCTCTTCTTGCCTCTCTTACTACTCCTGCCCAGGGCTACCAATTCTTCCAACACACATTTAAAAACAGAAACAAAACAAGGTCTCTCCCTTCCCTGGAGCTGAGGACTGAACCTTGTGCTTGCTGGGCAAGCACTCTACCACTGAGCTAGATCCTCAACCTCACAACAAGGTCCCACGTAGCTAGCTCAGGCATATCTCAAATTCACTATGCAGCAGGAGATGATCTTAAACTTCTAATCCTTTGGCCACCATCTCCTAAGTGACAGGACCACAGGTGTATGCAGTACTGGGGATTGAACCTAGGGTTTTGTATATGCTAGGAAAACCCTTTAACAGCAAGGCTATGTCCCCAGCCTCTCTTCCACACACACGTATGCTTTTAAAGAACTGAGTCACCAACAGATGCTGGGTACAGAGTGCTTCATTCCTTTTCTTATGATACTCTCCTTGCCTGAATTCTGGATATGCCCATAGTCAAAATATACAGAAAGATGGTACTCGTTAGTTGCAAAACATTCAGATTTTATGTAAATTAATTTGTAACAACAGGCTATAGGTAGTACCTCTTTTGACCATAATCATCTTGTAAGGATATGTTTAAAATTCAGATACTACCCTGCCGGGCAGTGGTGGCACACACCTTTAATCCCAGCACTCGGGAGGCAGAGGCAGGCAGATCTCTGAGTTCGAGGCCAGCCTGGTCTACAAGAGCTAGTTCCAGGACAGGCTCTAGAAACTACAGGGAAACCCTGTCTCGAAAAACAAAACAAAACAAAAATTCAGATACTACCAATAAAGAAATTAAAACTTAGAGAAATTAAGGAACTCTTCTTCCATCTCAGGGCTTCTCAGAAGGTGATGGAGCCAGGAGGGGAATGCAGTTTGTAGCTCGCCCTACACTGCCTCTTCAAGGTATAGATGCAGAGATGAACTTGCTATCATGTTACTGAGACAGAAATCACTTGCCGAGGTTATGACTGGCAGGTTTACATGGGAAGTTATTGCAATGACACATTCAAGGTCATAATTAGGTGGATACTGGAATCTGTACCATATTTTACAGGGCTACTTCTGATGTATGTAATTAGCTTTGTTCTTCGGAGACGTCCTGGAAACAAAGGTTTTTTTTCCCCTATTTTGAGAATTCTCACTTAAGATGCTGTCACCTCCAATGTGAAGAGAAATAAGATGTAAGGTTCTAAAGCTTCTTAGAAGGCAGAAAAAAAATTTCTAGAGCTTTCTTACCGTGAGACCCGCAATTCCAATACCAACAATTCCAATGAGCTGCAGCTTAACACTGATTACGGTTTCAATTTTGTCGATGCAATTCTGTTTTGTAAAAAAAAAAAAAAAAAAAAGTCAGCAGTGGAAACTAACTGTGTGGCTCATGCTCTGACCCAATCCTTCCATTTTCTGCGATGGGTCTGTAAGTTCATCCACGCCAGCTTCTGCTCATATGTAAACCATCATCCCTCATGGGTAAGGGCGACCTGACAACTCTGAAGCAAAAAAAAAAGTCCTGAGGTAAGTGCAACCCTCCCCTTTGGGTGCGATTGTCCTGTTTAGGCCAGAGGTCTGCTTCAGAGCTCTGAAATGCAGCGTCACAAGGCTGTTTCTGGGGGACTTCAGGCATTCCAAAACTTGAGGCCTTTTCTCACTCTCAGCAAGGAAAGATGAGGTATTCTCTAAATAATAACCCTACTGTCACCTGCTGTTTACAAGGCATTTTATACACTTGAGCTATGCAAGACAGGCATTATCTTTCAAAAGACTAAAAAGTCTGCATGGAGTCAAATTAAATTTTAGAAAGTCAATACTTAGGAAAACCAGGTCTTGAGAGTTAAAAGATCATTGTTCCAGTGTTAGCTGAGCTGTGGGTTCCTATCCTCGACCCTTCAGAGATCTGTGAAGCCTAAGTTTGAAGAAACTTCAGAGAGGGGCGGGGGGGGGGGTTGGGCAGGGGCTAAGGCTGAGGGGTCATTCATGACCATTATCAGTTTCCCAGTGCCCAAAGTTTCCACTTGGAGTCTTCCTACATAGAGGTGTGCTCTCCGTCCAGATGCATCCTCAGGGTACGGTAGATCTTTAGCACCCTCCGATACCCGCATAAGTTATGTGAAACAGTAACCACTTTCATGTCTCCGTTTCTGTTTAATGGCTCTGCAGACCCCATATCGTGGCTTGGTGGATGAGGAGCGGTAAGCTCCAGCTTCCTCCCTCAGGAGGCTTGGCAGGGAGGATACAGTCTCCCAGAAGAGCAAGAGTGCACTCTGGTGAAAGCCTGGAGTGTTACTGGAGACAGCAGCTTCCCCGCATGGCAGAGAAAACCAGAGTCAATGGGCAGTACTTCTAGTGTTCCCCATTTCCGCTGCCTCTGAGACATGCCTTGCTTCTGTGCCAGGCACTGTTTAGGGCAGTGAGCACACACAAGGTATGAGTGTTCCTTTGCAAGTTCTCTTCCTTTTCTCGGAGCTAACCAGGTGCCTTTCTCCGCAGAAGGCTAACCCCTTCCTGGGCTCTGGCTCTCACTCCCTCGCATCTCTCCGGGAGCCAGCCAGTCACCCTCCTTCCTTCCCATGCATTCTGCCTCTTTCTCTCCATTAACATCACCGCTGGCCACATAACACCATGCTCAGTGTTTCCAATCTAAAGCAAGCAAAGCCACCTGTCCCTTGCCGTCTCCTCCAGCCCTGCCAACAGCCCTTCTTTCCATTCAGAGACAGTTTCTTGTGTGAAAAACAAATTACAAAACATGTGCTGGCTTTCCTTATTCACAAGGGAATACATAGTCACTGAAATTTGGAAAATAGATATTAATAAAACGAAAATAAGAAACATCTGTCCTCCACTAAGATTATAACGAATACTCTTGATTCTTGGGTATAAAAAGACCCACATACTCAGCTCCCTTACATATTAATCAGTGTGCTTTACCCTTAACATGAACAAAATTCAAAAATACCTTCTTATATTAATTGTTTGAAACTGTGACTCTTACTGGCAATAAAACATATTCTATGAAAAAATCATAATTTAAACAATATATTACTGTAGGATTTTAAGAGATCAGTATTTGGTCATTAATGTATATTATTTGTAACAAACAAAATTGTGCGTGCGTGTGTGTGCCACAGGAATTCTTGATGTTGTCTGCTGATATTGGGTGTCTCAGGGACTCTGGAGTCCACCAATTAGGATAGACTGGCTAGCAAGCCTTGGGGACCATCTGCCTCTGCCTTCCCAGCAAGGGGATTTCAGTCCGTTCTACCACACCCAGATTTTTACGAGGTACCGAGGATTAAACTTGGGTCCTTGTGCTTGTGTGGCAAGCAGTTTATAAGCTGAGCTATCTCTCCAGCTCCTGCACACATTAAAAATTATTCCGTTTGTTGAGGACACATCCTGAGAAGTCGAGTTTCTAGGCCAAAGGGCATGAACTCATTTAATATTCTGGGCTATAAGTCTGTACTAATCTCTAAGACTATTGTACCAATTTTTAAAAAATAAAACTCTAATTTCACATCATTCTTGCCCATATTGTATTATTAATAGGAGAGGGAATAACGTGGCCAATTTCACATGTTAAACAATGGTGTCTTGTCATTTAAGGTTGCTGTTAATTTCAAATTGCTTCTGATTGCCTGTGCTTTTTATGTGTTTAATAGTCATTTGCATTTCATCTTTTGTGAACTCTTTTTTTTTCTTGTACTTGGCTCAAACTACGTAATTACCTCTCCATGTAGAAGACGTAGTTGAACTGTCATTACCTACACTCAGTCTTTACCTGTCACCTTTCATCCCGTGTCTCCCACAGGCCTTCCCTGAGCTCCCGCGGCACCATGCCAGCTCTCCCCTAGCCCCCGTGCACCGTGTCAACTCCAGTGTTTACAGTTCCTATTAGACAGTAGGTTCCTTGTTGGTAGGGACCTTGTCTCGTTCATCTTTGTATCCACAGTGCCTGGCAGGCTCTGTGCCAATCTCCTCAGCAGCACGTCCCTTGTGTCTGACTCCTCCTCCTAGTGGCCTTTTGGCTGCTCCCCTTTGCCCAGCTGTAAGTGGTGGTGTTGTTTAGACTATTGTTGGCATGTTTCTCTTCTCCAAAATCTCATGCGTCAAGTCCATGTCTGTAACTCCTCTAACATCTCTCCTAAGCCACAAGCCAGATTTTCCAAACCACAGTGTTGAAAACACTGAGCTAGGGGCTGAAGAATGACCACGGTTAAGAGTAGAGGACCTGAGCCTGGTTCCCAGCACCCATGTCAGATGGCTCACAAGTGCCTGTATCTATAGTTCCAGGGGAATCTGACTCGTCTGGCTTCCCTGAGTAACTATGTGCGTAGCCACATCTTTCTTTCTCTTGCACACATCAATAAAACAGATCTTTAAAAAAAACTTTAAAAGCCTACCATATTGCTTCTTTTCTCTCTAATTGGCTCTTTCTCCTCTATTCGTTAATTTAATAAGTGACACCACCTTTTGTACCAGTGGGAAACCAGAACCCAGGGGTGAATTCTCATCTTCTCTGATATGTGTGGCCATCAATAATGAAGATGTTACCTTCTCCTCTCTAGTCCTACCATTCCATCCAGCTTGTCACATGTGGGTGACAAGGAGCAGTGAAGTCTTCAACTGGTCACCTCCACTCCAGGTTATTCATTATCCATCAACCTTTCTCATTACCATTACAGTAAACTCTATAAAATGCAAATCCAATCTCTCCCATGGCTCCCTAAACCAACATCACAAAGGCTAGACTTTTGGTTTTGTAGGAGCGTGTGAGACCCTTAGCTGTATCTAAGCATTGAAACAGTCCCTCCTGGAGAGGGGAAGGAGGCTCACCAGGCCCATGAAAACCTCACAAGAAATGTACAAGAGTCAGGGAGCTCAGAAAGTTCCAAGACACTCAGGTCTTTCCCCGATGTTATAAGGACCAAACAATTTCTGGGGGAGAGCAGACTCTTCTATGGTGTAGCTGCCTGCAGGTCACACAGGGGACTCTAGTAATGAAGTATTCAGGAGCTGTCATGCATGCTAGGTGTCAGTTTTACTGATACAGCAGCCCAGGTCACCTATAAGTAGCTGGCCCCTGTAAGTAGTCCCCACCCACGCTCCTCTTAGTAATCCTAGCAAAACTCCTCGTTCACTGGGCTAGACTTGGGGGGACTGTTCCTTGGTCTGTGTTGAATGGACAGAAATAGACTCCCCAGGAGAGGTAATGACAGCTCTTGAAGAATGGGCCCCTTCTCACTGAAGAATTCACCTCTCACAGGCATCCTGGGTTTTCCGTGTCCACTCAAAGATGGACCTATCTGCAAACAGCTGTCCCCTCAGACCACTTCATGTCCATTCTGTCCCCTCAGCCTGGAATGGCTCTTCTTTCTTCTGCTCTCTCAGTTCCTATTCATCCTTCGAGATTTGTCTCGACAACCACAGCCTTCCTTGGGCGGCTGGTGATTCTGTTGGGTTCCTTTCAATGTAGCCTTCACTTAGCTCTTGTAAATGTTAACAGATCCCTTATGGTGTCTTCAGCCAGACTCGAGCCAGATGCAAGGTTTTCAGTGGCAGTTCATGACAAGCTGAAACCTGCTTCCCATCTCTCCACCGCCGAGCACCTCAATGCATTGACACCATTGTCCATAGCCTCGCATTTATGCCTTAACCAAGCTCTACTGTGTTTTCCATGACTACTTCACTGGAACTCTGACACGGCCACTCACATCCTTCCATCCAAAGCTTGGGCTCCTGGTCTCCTACAGCACTGGAGTTATCTTCCCAGCAAGACCCTCTTCCGGCTGCTTTCTTGGCTTGGAAAGACTGCCCTTCCACATAGCCTTCCACAAAAGCTTTCCTGATTCTGCTGGGCTTCCGTGGTTCCCTGGACAGACTCCTTGCTTATCAATACAGCCATGCGCTAGCCTAGGAAGCCACTGAGGGAGGGGCTGTATCTTCTCTCACACTTGTTGAATACGCAACAGAGCAGTTAAATTCATCAGGGCCATGACTGTCCCAGAAATACACAGAGCCCTGGCCCTGGTGAAGTAGATTAATATACCTTAACCACGTGGCATAGGCACTCATCACTGGCTGGGAGAGAGCCTCCTAGAATCCCTCCAAGGAAGGATTTGAGGCCCCCAACTGTACCCTGTGGAGTCTACTCTTCACAATAGGGGCTGGTGGGGGAACCTGGAATGGCCAGCTTACCTTGTGGCCTGGAAGCTCCTTTGGACAGGTGGGCTGGACTTGTTCAGAGCTTTCTTTCCCACAGCACTGAAACTAGAGAGCGAGAAGAGGTTTTAGGACACAGGGGGCTGGATGGGGGACAGGAGTGCTGGCTCCAGGAGGATGCAGAGAAGCTCTGCGCCCCCCACCCCCACTGCTATTTCTGGAGAGCGAGGGAAGAAGTACAGAATTGTGCTAGCAACCCAGGAACACGACTTCTCCAATGCGGCATAGGTTTTATGATAGGAAGCAAGGAGGCAGTGTCAGGTGATGTAGTGTGAAGCGGCGGGGCTGCGTCCCGCCACCCGCCGCTTCACACTACAGTTTGGCGCTCCAACGTGGTGACTAAATCCACTTAAAAACCTTGCCCGCTTGGGATCGGAAAGAAAGTTCTCTGAGACCATGCCAATGGCTCACTGCTCCCTTCCCGCACCTGAGCAGATGGCGGAATCAGGCTTAGGCGAGCGGGACAGCGTTTGCGGATTCCTGCCGCCATAGAGAGAGAGGTGTTTTCAGTCTGCGCAGTGCTCTGCGCATCTGATTTGGCTGTAACTTGGATTAAAAGAGTTTCTGTGCTGCACGCTCAGTATCAAAATTAAACTGCTGAGTGCAGCTCCAATGTGGACTGCTGTGTACTGAGGCAGTAACAGCTCTGGCTCTGCTCCGCCATGCTGAATTGTGCTGAGAAAATGCTCCTGGATAGTAAAAAATTACAGATTCACAATAGAAAAGATTCAGACATAGAAGGCCTTTAAATGGCTCACGTAGGCTTAAAAGAGAGAAAAAGAAAATATAGAGAATAAAGTTAATGCCTTAAAAAAAAAGGTTAAAGTCTTTAAAGAGACAGAGTACAGATAGTTATAGATTAAAAGAAGTAAAGTGATAGAGTAAAAATAAGCCACGTAAAAATGGAAAATTCACAGAGAGTCTGGATTATGTATTTTGTTGTGTTTTCTTTGATTTTTTTGACTGTAAAGGAGCTAAGTACAGAGAGACATTTCATTATATGGGCTGCCAGGCTAGACCAGAATGGACATCTTAACGGTATGACTTCAGGATTTGGATCTAAGAACATGATGCTTTGGAAAAGAGTTTCTTCTTTTGTTTTCACAGACGATGAGACTCTGTGGATTGCTTCTATCCCAATATGGTATGATAGACCACGCCCTCCTGAAAGGTTGCTGTGAACATCTTCAAAAAATTACTTCACTCAACTGCCAACTGAGAGGAACCTAGCACACAGGTTATACCATGAAAGACCTAAATAACAACGCCCCCACTCAGCAGGAAGCAGTTTGGAGAGAAATAACTGCGCCCACATTCCCAAATATTGTTTATAAATGTTCTTTTACATTTAAAGGGGGATATGATATAGATATGAATAATTTGCATTGGTATGGATTTTAAGGTCAATTTGTTATATGTATATGTATTTCTGATTTTGATTAAGCTATTGTGATTGTAGTTCACTTTAAAAACTGTAATGTATAATTAGTAAATATAGGTTGTTAATGGATAATCATTGATAATAGTTAAGCTTGTAGTCATGTTATTAGATTTTCTAGATATGTAGAGATATATTTCAGTTAGATAGACATTCTTCATATCTTTCAAAGACTGCAGAATATGGCATTTAATGTTTTAATAACTTAGGGTTTTTCATGACAATGAGACACGTCTGCTCCTGGCAGCACCAATCTACTTCGAGAGGAAGATGGGCATCGAAGAGGCTACTTATGGAGTTTGTTAGCCATTTGGGCAAGAAACTGCTCTTGCCTGGACTGTTGCATAAACTGGACACAAGGAACCCACAGAAAGAGGACTGCTAAACTTGCCTAAAGGTGAGATGGTCTCTCAGGGTTCCTGATTCGTGAAGGAGTCTGCGAGACGTTCTGCAGGACACAGCAGAAAGTGACTGAACTGTCTTTGGAATTTTTCTGCTTCATGGAAATGTCTGCTGGATACTGTGGGCCTGAAGCCCGAGGATGGATGCCCCAACGGTACAGGGGAACTTTGGGTGACTGTCCAGGCAGCGAGTTGTCTCTGTCATTTCTAGAGTTTTATAAGTTACTTATTTCTTGTTTACTTAGGTAGCATTGTATCCTTCTGGAGTCTTTGATGGAGTTGAAGAATAAATAGATAGTTATAGATTTCCTTAGTTATGATAAAAGATAAAATAGATTTAAATATTGTAACTGTAATACTTGCTTGATAACTGTTTTGTTATATGTAATTTTGCTATGTTAAAATTGAAGCCTTTCTTTTTTGTTTAAACAGAAAAAGGGGAAATGATGGAGGAGAGTTATCTGTCTATGTTTCTTTCATTGGTTAATTAATAAAGAAAACTGCCTTGGCCCTTTAAGAGACAGAGAGTTAGGTAGGTGGAGTAAACAGAACAGAATTGTGGGAACAAGGAAGTAGAGTTGGGGAGACGCTTCAGGCATTCGCCATAGTGAGTCTCCATGCTGCTCCTCTCCGAGATGGATGCAGGTTAAGATCTCTCCTGGTAAGGCACACCTCGTGGTGCTACCCAGATTACTAAATATGGGTTAAAGGAAGATGTGAGAATTAACCAATAAGAGGCTGAAACTATGGGCCAGGCAGTGTTTTAAAAGAATACAGTTTCCGTGTAATTATTTCGGGTGTAAAGCTAGCCGGCGGCCGGGTGGTGGGACGCAGCCCCGCCGCCTTCACACTACAAGGTGAGGAGTTAATTGGTGGTGTTCTCCTTAGAGTGCTACTTTGGAGACAGGGATGGGGGTCTCACATGCCATCCTTCAGACCTGAAGTCTGAAAAACCTGCCCAGGAGCAAAACTTGATGAGCTTTGGGAAGAGCTCATTACTCAGGGACTAGGGGAAGAGAGGAGAGGTGGCCACAGGAAAACCCAGGGCCAGAAGAGCAGGCATGAGTGCTGGCTGGCAAACAGGCAGCCTGCCTCAGGGTTGGCTGTTTAAGACAAAGGAATCTGTGTGCTGCTTGGTGTCTCTGGAGAGCCTTGGAAAACACTCACTTGCCCAGAAGTTCACAGTTACCTTACCAGAGTGCAGTGCTTAAGAAGACAGAATGACCCTGTTCTGGTCCACTTCCCCCATAAGCCTTTCTTGACTCCATGTAGCTCTAAGCACTCCACTCTGGCACATTGCCATGGAACATTCTAGAAGGAATATAGTTGTCTTCCCACAAACTTTGTTTTATAAGTAAGGAGCGAGTTAAGCGGACATCAGAGAGGCTAACTAACTCATTCAGCACCACAGGGCTGCAGCTGAGCTCTACTGGCTTGAAGGCCACCATGCTTGCTTCCGTCATACCGCAGTGTCACCACGGAGAGGAACTGACACGTATTTGGGTGGCTTTCTCAGTGTCCTGTGACACCCTGATTCTTGTGAGTCTGTGGTCGACATCATTCTAGCCAAAGGTCTCCCCAAAATACAAACTATAGCTCTCATCAGAGCTAAAATAAGAGGTGGCTGCTTCCACTCATTGGTTTTATTTTTATTTTTAGTTTAGGCGATCAGAGAAAGCCTGGCGCATGCGCGGTCTGTGGAACGTGTGACCCCCAAAGGAGAAGCGGAGTTACTCACTGCCGAGTGGAAGGTGATGAGGGTGCCATTGCCCCTTCCCCGGCCTTTAAGGTAATCGCTGTATGCCTCCTCATACATAGTCTGTACGTGTCGTACGGCCTGAAAAGACACCAGCACACAGTGAACGGAAGGGCGCAGACCGTTTCTTTTTACCGAGAAGAATCCCCTCTTCTATGTTCTTTGGGAACTCTGCTTTCCCACACACTCTTCTGTAGGCGAAGGACACACTGACCAAGAAGGCCTTCCTAGGTCAGAGCCAGGGGCAATTTCTAAACCTGATGGGCTTCACTGTCAGGCGCCGCCCTGGTGGGCCACTAGAGGTGGAATCTGCGGAAGCGTGGTTCCCTGCCAGCTGAAAGGCAGGCGCCCACGGCCAAGGAAGATGTTATGCATCCAAATAGCCATAGGTTTCAGCTCTAATGGAGATAAACTAAAGTTCGTAATCTTTGGATACCAGCCGCCATTTAGGAGAGTTTCAGAGGGGTGACAGGCTCTCGTTTCCATGTTTATCATTTTCAAGCTTACTATGTAAGCATAGTATGGATGATACGTGAGTGCATTGGAAACGCAACCCTCTTAAGGCTCCGATCTGCCTGCCTTCCTTTACACTCTTCTCTGTCACTGCCTGCTTATCCTTCTAAAGGTCATGGGCCGATGGGCTCCCCTCATAACCTGTCCTGGGCACTAGGGATCGCACTTGTACACAGCAGGTCAGGCGTTAGCGTCTCACAGTGGTGTCTAGGTCGAGCCTTTGAAACAAGTGACAGAGGAACGAGAAAGTAGGTTCCCCCTCCTTGCCCCATTCTTGCCTGTCTTATTTTGAACTAGGGACAGTCTTAAACTAGAAATCCAGTTCACAAACAAACAGACAAAACCCTAAATCAAGCAAACACAGACCAGTTTCAAACCATGTATACACATGCTGAGCCCTGTACACTACTAGGCTAAAAGGTTCTGCTTACACGATTTTGTAGGCTATTTTGTTTCTTAATACACCTTGGGGTGAGTAGTCTATATTGTTTACCACAAGAAGAACGCTTTAACAACCGCCCACACATCTAGGTTTTACTTACTACGTCCTTGCCTATAAAAGCAAACACTCCAGTGGTTACTTCGGCAGCAAATATCACCAGCAGACAGGTGAAAAACTGTTGAGAGAAAACACTGATTTCACTCATTTAATACCTTTTCAACTTACTTAGTCTGCTTGCATCTCCTTCTGCTGTCAAGGCCTTGGGTAAGGCTGTGAGTTTGGTGGTAGGGATGCTTCTAGGCACTTTGCCTCCTCCGTGCAGCTGCCAAGGCCCTTTTGTATGGATTGTTTGTTATTCTACTCAACAACTGGCCCCTCAGCACGTGTTCTGTGCCAGGCACTGTCCTTTGAGCCCGTTATCCAGCAGCAGAAGAGATCCTAACCCCTCTGATGTCATAAAGCTTATGTTGGGCAGAAGAGATCCAGTCAATGAGGGAAGGTCTTATACGCATTATAAAATGCATAAAGGAATATTAGAGAGCCACATAGAAACCCTGTCACCAAGCACAGGATCTGGCAGTGACACCCTCTGTAAATACTTGATGATCAAGTAAGTTCTACAGAGAGGAAATCTGGTTGGACAAAGCTTCCACTGAGGCTTGGTCTTGGGGTAGTGTGATGGTCTGGAAGGGGCTTCTCTGAGGAGAGGGAGAGAGACACATGTGCAGGGTCTGTGGGGGGGGGGGTGTGTTTGGGGGGTATGTGTGGGGTGTGTTTGTGGGGTTTGTGTGTGGGTTTGTGTGTATGGAGGTCTCCTTATGGATAGCGTTCTGCCACGTCTTAAGTTTGCTGATTAAACTCAGCTCTGTGATGAACACAGCAGGGCTTTTCAGCTTTATTTGTGGAAACAAAGACTGGCAGGGAGAAGAAACAGACATTTCACACAGCCATAGACCTGCAGCAGCAGGCAGACATGGGAAACCCAAAGACCGCAATGGGAATGGGAAATGAGGGGGCCTCACAACACCCTGCTTCAGGCTCCCTGCGAGGAGTACAAAGCCTTCCCTCTGTTCCTCGCTTCTTTAGGCTTCAGAATATGGGCTGATAGTGGGTAATGGGGTAACAGGGAATGGAAACTATTTCTGTTGTTGTTGTTTAACAGACTCTGCTGGTTAAAATAAGGTAACAGAGGGATGTTTGTTAAGTTGTTGATCTTAACCAGAAATGCTTTTCTTGTAGATTAACAGTCCTTTTTTCCTGGCTATAGGAATCTTTAAGCTGCCACATACACAGTGAAATATTATTTTTAAAGAACAATCAATTCATAAGCGCTCTTCCCCCAAAATTTTTACACTGATGAGCTCATTGTTTTCACATTTTCCATGTGAGGCAGGAGCAGAGATAATACCATTCTCATGCAGGAGACGGGAAAACAGACATCAGAGGGAGGGTCCAGCGCCAAAGCTTTAAGCCCCAGAGGAACCAGAGCTTCCAACCAGGTCCCCCAACTCTCTAGGGAAGTTTGCCCACCCACCCCGTGCCCACCTCATAGCCCCACTTACTGATCCAAGCACACACTGTGACTCACGCATGGCTCCACAGCACCCGAAGAACCCCACAGCCATCATCAGGGCCCCAGCTCCAACCAACACATAGAGCCCTGTGGATGAGAACCAAGTCAGAGCCTGAGGGAAGGTGAGGCCAGTCGAGCACAGAGCAGGAGATGACAGCCCTGCCTCCCACACCCCAGGCTCTGGCTTTCCTCTCTGCACAGCGCCCTGCTGTCAACTGTAATGGTGATGCTTGCTAACCGGCTCATGCATACCGGCTCACTCAGCAAAGCCACCCTATCTCACTGCCAGACGAGTGAACCCATCAGAAAACTGAACCTGAAGGGAGCCAGGGAGGGGAAGAAGCCACCTCTACCACTGCTTAGAGCTGTGTCAGTGAATGGCCACCACAAGCCTAGAGCCCAAACACGGCTTCTCAGGTCCTGCACCTTTGTTCAGAGGTGCACGGCCATCCGGACAAGGCCAATGATGCTGAGTCTGGGAATAATTTGAAAAGCTGCCGCCACAGCTGGGACACAAACCAAAGCCCTTTCTTGGGCCCCAGAAGCCTTTCTTCTCTGAGCTTAATGGCTGTCTCCATCTCTGAGAGACTTGAGGCCAAGAATTTGGGAGGGAACAGCAGGGATCCGGGTAGGGACAGAAGCATAGGACATAGTTATAAGTCATCAGTTTTGTGTGATTTTTTTTTTCTCCTTCAGAGGGCAATGCCGCAGATACTGGACACATGGGAGGCCATGTTACGAGACACAACACAACAAAATAAATAGCTAATGAGGGCGGCTAATAAGGTAACGGATGCTTACATTATTATTATTATTATTAGCACCATGTTCTAATTGAGAGCCAACCGTCACCTGATAATTTTAATAGAACCGCTATGTGTGTGGCAGGCCTTTCCAGTCAGGCTCTGTCGTGTGCACCTAGGTTTACTAGAGCAGCTTTCCCGACGGCTGTGAAGTACTGAGTGGTCCTTTTTACCTCCGTGGTTAGACAGAGGAGCTGAGCCTCTGAGGGCCAAGGTCACAAGGTGCGGTTTTCCCCAAGAGGCCATCCTGCCTCCCGAGCAACAGCAGCGGCCTTACTCTGAGTGGTCAGAAATTGCACCTCCTAAGTCAAGCCCCAGGAGGGTTTCCACCCAGAGCAAAAGGACCACAAGGTGCTGGTTCTGGAAGACTTGGGCTAGGCCTTCCTGACTTCCTTCTCTGATCCCAAGATAACGGAGAACACAATGCTAGGTTTGGCACTTGACTCCCTCTGAGTAAGGCTAATTGACTGTGGTTTTTTTTTCTTTTGAGTTTCAGTCAGATGAGTCACCTGGAAACCATTCTTATTCATCCGGAGGTAGGGGGGCACTGGGGACCCACTCCTGTGGGGAACCCCTGAGTCTGACATGTAGGCATTTCCTGGGGCTCCTCTGGGTTGCTCATTGCCGGTTTGTGGGCAGGCCTGTCTGTTAACAGACCTAGGTTGGGTGACAGGGTAGCTGTACTGCTTCCTGAACCACCCAGACCAAGACTAAGAGGTTCTCAAGGTACTTCTGGGTTCTGGAGGGGGGAAGGCTTGGCGCTGCATTCTGGAGGGACCCACACACTTCCTGCTGTTCCAACGCTGTCACTTCCGCCAGTTTCCTTTTCTCTAAGAGGATCATGTCGTGGTGGTGGGGGGGGGATGGATGCGGTTACATGAGAACTGATACCCTTTTAAAAACAACAGTATTGTTGGCGCCACTGACTGAACACCTTATCGTCTTGAGGGCTCCACATTTCAAAACTCCTTTATTGCCATCCTCTCCTAGGTCGCTTGCTCGAAGCAGCCCTGTGAGGTAAGAGAACATCCCTGCCATCACGAGAGGTCAGAGGCAGGAGCCTGACTCCTACTTTTCACACCTCACCGAAACAGGCAGCGATGGCAGTGGCTGCAGCAAAGACGTCCTTCCAGCTCCTTCCCATAATGCCTCCAGGGAGAGCCATCTTAACATGCCGATTTCTTTCTTAGAATGCCACTGCCTCCTATCACTGCTCCTACAACTGCTGTTTCATCCAGCGTGAAGCTAAGACTAGGGTCCAGCTCCCTAAATCCTCATCTACCCTATGTTCCAGGCAGCTAGGAAGCATCACGGCGTGAAATTGCCCTGTTCTGGTGTGGGCTGGACGTTGGCAGGTTTCCCACAGTTCTCTGCAGATTTCAGGTCTAAAACTCTTCTTTTGCCCTGCTTACAAGAGCACACGTGAGAAACCTCAGTCGGTTTACATTTCTCCCATGGATAGAGTCAGATACACTCAAAGTTCCCGACTGGCTACCTCATCCCAGCAAGCAATCTCTACTGAGACACACACTCTGAGATCCTATTGTAACGAACACGTATGGGGTCGCCAAAGGGCTGTGTTCTCCAGCATCAGCCAAGTGAGATGGGGCCTCATACGCTGAGAAGGTCTGAAACAGAAATGCCATCATGTCACTGAAGAAGCAGGTGCCCAGTGTATATGGGCCCAGTGGGCACAGTTCACTTGGTCTCTGTGGCAACCGTCCTTGCCCTTCTGAAACAGTAAGTTAGCTTCCCAGGAGATGCGCTCCCTCCAACAGTGCCCTGTGTCCCAGTATGGACAGAGCAACCTCAGGAGCTTCTCCACAGCAAGCCTCTGTTTGCATGAAAAGATGCAACTGTCCGCCTGTTTCCAGACGGACCTCTCTGTGGAGCTGGAGAGAATCACAGGGAACTTCCACATGCAACAGATTCCTGCCAGACCTGGCTGTCAGGCTGGCACACCTAAGGCCTCCTGTGGTTCCCAAGGACACCTTACCTAAGCTATGGTTTTAAAAGGAGCTGCTGAAGCATCAATTAGCTTATGGCGACATTCTACTTCCAAGATGGCGTCCGTAGAGTCCTTCCTCCCCAGTGGCACATAGACAGACATGAGACCTACTTAATACATCTCTTATGTTTTCTAAGCTTTACTTTCCTTGATTTGCAAAAAGAGAACCCTTTGAAATTGCATTTTGACCATTAATGGCTGGGCTTTGTGGACCAGTAAAATGCTACCGGAAAACAGCTCTCCTGGGGAAATCTTCCCTGATGATCCACCCTTCCT
Source organism: Arvicola amphibius (assembly GCF_903992535.2). Taxonomy (NCBI): domain Eukaryota; kingdom Metazoa; phylum Chordata; class Mammalia; order Rodentia; family Cricetidae; genus Arvicola; species Arvicola amphibius. The sequence continues at coordinate 14,118,564 of NC_052060.1, read as the reverse complement.
CCTCAGAGTTCACACCCTGCTAGTACGTGTGTAGCGTCACTTCAGTCAGCCAAGGATTAAGAGGGCCTGGTAAAGGCCCATTCGTACAAATTCACTTAAAAATTCTCGTCGGGAAAGGATATATTGGTATGCTCACCAAATCCAGTGATCTTGGCAGCAGATGGCCTAATGCAACCTGCTAATCGTCATTTTTTTCATCTAGAATTTTTTGTGTCTCTGCAGACATCTCCTTCCTGGCTTCCACTGAATACACATAATTACAGCGATCACTTAGTCTCCATGGCGATTAGTCCTAGGATCCCTCCCGTACCAACCAGTGCACATACGAGCCCCTCGTAAAATGGCATCGTATTTGCATATAACCCCACTTACATACCCCTGTATACGTCACCTCATGGTTACTTATAATGTCTAGCACACAAATGATCTGTAGTTATCAGGCTGTATTATTATTATTAATAATAATTACAATGGCATGAAAATGTCTGTACATGTTCAGAAGAGATGAACTAAAAATAATCTTTGATCCGGGGTTGCTTGAATTTGTAGATGCTGAGCCAGTGGATGGGAGTGCCCTAACTCTAAGGGTTGGCTGTATCTACATGCTTAGAGCTATACGTGAGTCTGAGTTCATGGGAAAGGAAAAGACTACTTGGTGCTTTCTCAATAGCAGCAGCAGCAGCTACAGTTAGGAGCTTTATGCGTCTCACTCGGCACCTCTGGCGGGAAGAACCTCTTCCTGTTGCCCCAGCCCTCGCTGAGTGGTACATATACTCTACCCTTGACACATACCGTCTCAAGAACCTGCTTGACAAAGCCCACGTTGTAAACTGGTCTTTAAGCCCACCCCAACGACTCCTCTACCACCCACGTTGTCTTCCCTCATCAGGCGGCCTTTGGTCCTCAGCCCCTGTAGTACACGAACAGCAAGCGTTAGCATGTACTCACAACTCACCCCTAGTGAGGTTGGCACTGCAATTACACAAGTTCATCGTTCACAGCTAAGGAAGCAGAAGTGGAGCAAGTGAAAGCTGCACAACTGTAAGGGGTTAACTGGAATCGAGCCAGAGTGTGTACCCCAAGCCCCCATGCTACATTTTCAGTAGAGACTCAGAGCAGTGAATTTCTTAGCTAGAAATCTGCCCATGTATAAACAGTAGGGGAATTCTTGAGAAAGGTTCCTGAGGTGTCTTCCTGGGTGTTGTCCCCCAAAAGAACAGGCTAGGGTCTAGAACTCTGGGCCACAAAACTGGTTGTAGGTAAGTCTTCTCCTTTGGAGTTGTGCTCTTCAGGGCTGGTATGATTTTTGGGCTCTATTTTGATGTCTTGTAGAATGACCTTGGGAGAAACTGCCCAGACATGGTAGTTAGTCTCTCTCTGTTATCCAGCTAGCATGGTGTCAGGTATGAAGTTAAAAAATATTACCAGAATGAGTCAGAGTGTTTATAAAGGCAAGCCAGCCCCTGGATGTTTAGCGGCAGAACACTTTCCTTCCACATAACCTCCGGCCACAACCAGAGCCAGGCTCTGGGGCTCGGAATTCAGCAGGGAGAGACAGATGCAGCTAGGCTGTGACTTCTGTTTATGTGGGCACCCCCAATGGAGAAACCTGCTCACATCCTCTGCTCACAGACATGAGCTCATGTGCTACAGCCCAGGCTCCAGCTTCCTGAGGCAGAGAGGACCACTCCCCACTCTGTGCTCCGAGAAGGAAGACCCTGAGGCATCTATCTGCCCAGCCAGCACATTGGGGCACACTGGCACAGGAAATCAGACGGGCAGGTTCTTGGATGGGGAGGATGCAGGGGATTTTCCCAAGAGTTCCCTGGAAGAAACTAGAGTGGAGAAGGTCTAGAAAACCCCAAGTAACCTAAGCCCCTTGCTGCCAGCTCCACCCTTGCCAGCCTCTTCCTTCCTCACCTAAGCAACCAAGGAACACAGAGACCCTGGATCAGCCTCCAGGCCTTGGCCTGGGCCCAGAGGGGCACTAAATGGTGGCAGCAGGCAGCACTCGGTCTGATTGCCCTCTCTTCCTGGCCTCATTTTCCGCAACCATCTCTTCCTGCTTTGTTTCTCTGCCCAGCTTGAACATTTGGTTCAGAGTACTAGGATGCTTGAAGTGAGACCATCCCTGCAGACACAGGCAATCCTACAAACCCTGCCTGCCTTCTACCCACAAGCAGGGAGCTATGCATGTGTCTTCCTGGAGGTTTCTTCACTCTAAACTGAGTGATTCCTCTTCTCCTTCCCTTCTCTGTGGTCCTCCTCATCTTCCCAAGAAATTGGGACTATAGGTAGGTACCATTGCACCTGGCTGTGGCTTTAAATCTTGAAGAATCAACCATGTAGACATGCTAAGCCTGTTTAGAACAGCGTTTAACAAAATGGGCAGTGAGTATGAGCTGTTAACTCTGAAACATAATCTAAAGAAAATTACACAGAGCATTTAGGCATAGTGGCCCAATCCTGTAATCCTGTAATCCCAGCACATCGGAGGTAGAGGCAGGAGGATCAGGAGTTCAAAGTCATTGTTAGCTAGAGAGTACATTCCAGGCCAGCCTGGTCTACATGAGATCCTGCCTCAAAGAGCCCCCAAAGTCAAACCATACAAGCACCAGCTCCCCTCCCCCAGATCAGATGAGTGAGGATGTGCCCCCCCCACCCAGCAGAAAGGAGGGTGGTCCTGTGGGGCTGGAGATGGACAAGTGACCCAGGAGTAGCTCCATCTGGGATGCTTTCTTTAGGTATGAGGTGTAAGTCAAGGTCCACACATACAGCTTTGGGTTCAACCCACAAACATCTTGTAGTGCTCTATTAACTCTAAAACGTTGAACACACGAAGGCAGGCGAAAGTGGGCTCTGTTTTATGTTGTCATTTAACCAGTGTGACAAAAATCAGGGTTGGGGCCAGGCGGTGGTGGCGCATGCCTTTAATCCCAGCACTCGGGAGGCAGAGGCAGGCGGATCTCTGTGAGTTCGAGACCAGCCTGGTCTACAAGAGCTAGCTCCAGGACAGGCTCTAAAGCTGCAGAGAAACCCTGTCTTAAAAACAAACAAAACAAAAAAAAATCAGGGTTGGGTACTTACCAGTCGTGAGCGTCCTGTCCTGAGCAGGAGGGTGAGATGCTCTACTCAAACATCCCTGCCTTGTTTTCGGAACTAAGCCAAGAGGCACACACATGGCCTGAGACATGAGAGCTATGTTTTCATGTCATATTTGTGTGGCCGGGTATGTCCGGAATCTTCCTAAGATGACGAACTACGGAAACCTGCTCCAGTGGATTTGAATATAATGGAGATTTAGTGGGTCACATAACTAAAAGCCCAGGCTAGTACTCATCTCAGGACCTCAAATGGAGATTTAGTGGGTCACATAACTAAAAGCCCAGGCTAGTACTCATCTCAGGACCTCAAATGGAGATTTAGTGGGTCACATAACTAAAAGTCCAGGCTAGTACTCATCTCAGGACCTCAAATGATATGGCCAGAATCCAGCCTATGGCCGTCTAGCCTCAACTTTCTTTCTGTAGCATGTTTAGGCAGGTATCCTCCCGCCATGATCAAATGACTGCCAGAAGCTTAAGCTTCCAGTTCCAGTGGAACACGCTCTTTCACTTCCACAGAGCCCCTTCCCCTCCTCAGCCTAACTAACACCTCTGCTGGTCCCCAACCCACGTATGTGGCCAGTTGCTGTTGGTCTTGAGCTAATTGGACTGAGAATGAACGAGCTACCCAGTAGAGCCAGAGGGGTAAACCAGCCCACCAGCCCACCAGCAGCCAGACGCCTTCTTCCCATCCTTGATGCTGTGGGGCATGAGTATGGGTTTTGCCACCTTGGCTCCTTGGTCACATCCTCCCTTGCTGTTAGCCCATGGCGAGCAAGAGTAAACGGGCACAGAGTCAGTGCTCAGAAGTTGAAGGACTGGGCTTTTGTAGAAGCAGCACCAGGCACCACAAGGCAACAAAGGACCAAAAATTACAGACACAGCCATTGGCATCCTCTTCTGGGCCATGGTTGGTTTCGGCATAAATATATGATGTGGTTCTGGCCAATAGGCTGCAAGAGGAGACTTCTGGAAGAGGACACATGAAATGAAACTTCCCTTTCCTCCTGTGGATTCTGCTGTGTGAGGACACCGTGCTGGAGTCGCCACAGGAAGGCAGAGCAGGGCTAAAATACTAGAGAACTGAAGTCCCTGGTAAGAGTTCCAGCTTTATCTGAGTGTCACCCCATCTTCCTCTCTTGGCAGTTGGTGTAGCTGTGGTCCCTCTGTCTGGACCTCCTCCCCAGGGACAGCTTCCTCCCTTCCCTCCTATTTGGTCCTTCCCGTCTCTTAGCAGTCTCTACTCATGGAAGTTTTGAGATTAGTACCTATCGTAGTTAGGGTTTCTATTGCTGTGGAGAGACACCATGGCCACAGCAACTCTCATAAAGGAAAACTGTTAACTGGGGCTGGCTTATAGTTCAGAGGTTTAGTCCATGATTGTCACCGAGGGAAGCACAGTGGTGTGCAGGCAGACATGGTGCTGGAGAAAGAGAGTTCTACATCTTGATCCACAGGCATCATTCAGGAAGAGACATTGAGTCACTAGGCCTGGCTTGAGCTTCTGAGATCTCAAAGCCTGCATCCAGTGACATACTTCTTCCCACAGGGCCACACCTACTCCAACAAGACCACGCCCACTCCAACAAGGCCACACCCACTCCAACAAGGCCACGCCTACTCCAACGAGGCCACACCTACTCCAACAAGGCCACACCTACTCCAACAAGGCCACGCCTACTCCAACAAGGCCACGCCTACTCCAACAAGGCCACGCCTTCCAATAGTGCCATTCCCTATGAGCCTATGGGGGACATTTTCTTTCAAACCACCGCAGCACCCTAAAACTCTGGGGCATCTCTTCATTTTGAGTTGCTTGCATGTTAAAACCCCACATTACAAAGTAAGATGATGACTCCTCAGGGTCCCCTGGACACTCTGAACAGACCAGGGGACTTCTCCAGAGACAAAGGAGGCTTCCTAACTCCTTCAGATGAATCTTAGTTACATTTCCTTGAGGCTTCGTTAAGTAAACAAATCAGTTTTACTGGGGTCTTCTTCTCTCCCCGAGAGAGGAGGAAGAGGCCACAGAGGCACATTCCCCAGGACTGGGTGAAGTGTGGCGGTAGAGAGGCTCAGGGCCCTGTCCCTCAGACCCGACCTTCAGGGACACTGAAGTCACTCACCTACATAGAAATACTCCGGGGACGTGTCCTCCGACGACAGTTCCTTTATGGCTCCTCCGAACCGGAACCATAGTCCAAATGCAATGACTGCCGATCCGGCCAGCTGCAAGAGAAGCAACAGTGTGTTTACTGCAGAGGGGAGGGTGCACACAGAGATTGGGGAGCAGGCCGAGGGCACAGGGTGCCCAGGCTTGGAGGAGGTTTGGAGGGATTGCCCCTGTGGAGACCCATCTTGTCCACTCTTCATGTCTTACTAGGCTGAGAGGTGAAAACATGGGCTCGGTGCCTCCTCCCCATGGCCCTGAAGTAACTGACTGCCTCTGCCCTCTCTGGATTCCAGTCACAGGGTCTGCTGTGCCATCGGGCTTTCCTGTGGTTATTTGGCACCCACTGGATGAAAGTGCATGTCAAAACCACTGTTCCAACAACATTCTTCGCGCTAGGCATCTGTCCTTGCACTGTTTCTTGTGTTGGACGTCCTCACCAACACCTTAGTGAATGGCCACTGTCTCCGGGAGGGGTCACCGAGAACAAGATGAACTCTAAGACCTGAGGGAAGCCACCTTCTAAATTAGAAAAAGCAAAAACACACAACCAAGAAAAAAAAAAAACAAACCAACCTACACTGACACAGTGAGCTGACCTACAGGTCATGACGAAGTTTCCCATTAGAGCTCTGTTCAGAGACTCCTGTGACCCCCTCTTCTTGTTTCCTACATGGTGACCACTGCCCTGCCCCTGTCCAAGCATGGTTTTGTAAGCAAGCAAGGAAGGAGGGCCTTTTTTTTTTTTGGTCGTTGTTGCTATTTTGAGTTTCCATGGAAAGCGAGAAAGGAAAAAAATATTTTTCTGAAAAGGCAGGGTCTGTATGCCATGTGGCTCATGGAGAGGCTGAGTGGCTGGCACAGGCATGGGCTGGGCAGGCTGGGCAGGCTGGGCAGGCTGGCAGCTGGTAGAGTCATCACCAGGATTCCTCTCCTGAGGCTGAAGGCTGTCGCAGGCTCCATGTCTAAGCTGGCAGCCCTCTATGTCAATTGCAGGACTGTCCCAACCGTAGGCCAGCAGTTTCCAGCCAAGGGTTTTTCTCTCCAAACACCACTCTTGAATATCACTGTATAAATCAATTAACAGTTATTTACGGGGAACCTTGTGAGTGCAAAGCACTATGGGGAAGTCAGCAGAGATGTAAAAATAGCATCCTGCCTCTCCAACTCCTCCAGTTAATCCTGGGCCCTAGCCTTTCACCAGACAGGGAGGGTCTGCTCCTATCTGAAAAGAGGAGAGCACCCAAAGATGCTGGCAGCAGAAGCCAAGGAGGGAATGCAGGGCAGAGGTGTAATAAGGAAATCTCCATCCAGGGTTAGGCCAGAGGCCTTTCTAGGCAGGTTCCTTCTCTCCTGTAGGGTTACTTGAGAGGGATCCGGTGCCACTCTGGGAAGGTTACCTCGATATATTTATGAGGGCTTTCCTCCTCTTCATATCCTGCTCCCAAGGCCAAATCCCTGTGTGGCTGGCTTCTTCAGAACGATACAGGCCTGCTTTTAGTGAGGGAGAATGAGTGCCTGGGTTCTACCAGCTGGCTACTCCCGTAAGGAATAACTAAGGCTTCCCAGCCCTTAGAGAGAGCACTAATTGGATAATTCGAGGGGAAGTTAAACCAGCTGACCTCCACTGACTTTTTGAGGCGTTTTAAAGAGAAGGCTGACATGGAAACATGAGATGAAGTCATGCTAAGCAACAGCATTATTTATCTTTGAAGGGTGGAATTCCAGGTGACGGTTCCCTTCTGTCTCCTAAGGGCTCTACAGAGGCTTAAACACACAGATTTTGAGAAGCTTTGCATACTTGCTTTTATGCCCAGTATGGGAAAAGGAAAGTCTTCTTGGTCTGTGCTTAACTCAGGAAGGTGCCAGTTTTGGGGTCCTGGCTGTTACGTGCAGGGAGGAGCATTGTCCTTGGTTAAGCCTGTCCCTAGAAATGCCGGGGACGACCTGGGATGAATCTGCCCAGCAAACCTCACAGGCTTCCCCGCTTTCACGTCTCTCTGGTGCCTTAGTGGAAAGACATAGTTTCCAAACACAAAGCAAAATCTATTGACAGAGGCCCTGGGCCCAAACCAGCAGCCACCACACAGACTATGGAGGAGGTGACCAGTCTCAGGGACACCCTACCACGAGGCCACATTTTTGGAATCTCTGAACACAAACTCTAATTTATAGCTGTCTGGATCATCCTCCCAGACAGAATCCACTCGTCTAGTCCTGGCACAGATGTGTTGGAGGCATAATGGAAAATGAAAAGAGAGGTTGCAATTTAGAGCCACTGGGCAATGGGGAAAAAATCTGCGCTTGCTCATCCACACGCCCAACCCCAAACCGCACACGGCTTTCCTCCTTGGGTCAAGGAAACTGTGGCTTAGCTGAATGTCATCACTGTGTGGCAAGGGAATCCTCCCCGAATGCTGTGGGCTGTGTTAGGGATGTTTGGGCGAGGAGCTGGCCAGGGCTTCTGTGATGAGAAGCAGAATGGTCTCTGCTTCAGAAGGAGGCACAGCAGCAACCATGTCACTCCCTGGCCCTTTTGACTGCTCCAGCCCTGCCAGGCTCAGGAGAGGCACCGTTTGTTGCACTTGTGGTTGGTGTGTTGCACACTAGAAATTGCTCGGGGGGGGGGGGGGGAAGAATCACACTAGCTCCAGTCTAGTCAAGAGCAAGGGAAGCAGGCTGCCTGTCAGTCACAAGGTTCTTGCTACTATGTGCATTCCCTATAGCTAGGAGATGCTCTCCCCAGCGCTCAGGGGATGCCTTCAAGCCTCCTCAGTTCCAAATTTTAACTCAGTGGGGCCCCACGCCTCCTATGTTACACTTTTTAAATTCCAGTCCATTTGGAGTTTACACATGCCACATCTACATTCAGCTAAGGACAAAGCAAGCAAGAAATGAGAGAACGCCCCCTCTCACCACTCCTTTTTGCCCCCACCTCTATCTCCATAAGCTTCTTTTTTCTTCCTTGTACATTCAGTAACAATCAACCACAGTCCAATCAGGCCAGGTACTGAGCTCCCTAGCAGAGACTGGAAGACACTCGCATAAAGTAAGAGATGCAGTAAGACGCGGGAAGCATGCTGAAGAGGAAGAACACACATCTCCGAGGGAGGGCACAGAGCACACCATGGGAGGGCAGCAGTCATTCCCGTTCTGATTTATGTCTTGAAGAATGAGTTGGACTTCCTGGAAGAGTAAAGACCTCGTGGGATGAGAAAGCTTGAGGCAGAAGAACTGCACAGGGAAACGAATCGTTCCTCACTTCATGCTATCCTGAGTGTTGGGGAGCACACCACCATCATCCTGGGAAGCCCCCTGCAGGGCCCTGAGGGCCAGGACAGAGGAACTTAGCTCATCTTTTGGTGGGAGTGAACAGGAGCCTGAACGCTGCTTGGCTGCCAGACACAGTGAGCAGTCACAGGTGACTGAGGATCATGGAGAGACACCAAGGAGGGGCGCAGCGACCCAGGAAGGACAGTGAGAATCATTGCGGCAGGGAAGGAAGACTGCAGGGGCCTCTTCTCCCTCCGGGGAAAGGATTACTGCCAGTGAACCTAGCAGACTTCTAGGAAGTGCTGTTGTTTTTGCACAAATGGACTTTTCTTTTGATAATGTTCATCCATTTTGTTTTGTGTGTGTGTGTGTGTGTGTGTGTGTGTGTGTGTTGGGGGGGGTCATGCACCTGCCACAGCAAGTGCGTGGAGGTCAAAGGCCACCTTGTGGAAGTCCTGCCACCGTGTGGGATTGGATTCAGATCATCAGACTTGCTGGCAAATGCCCTCCCCCGCTGAGCTGCCTCATTGGCCTGGGGAATGGATTTTCATACAACAGAGTGAGGGAGCTGAACCTTGGTGGTAATTACTAAAAACAAATAAATAAAACCACTAAACCCAAAAGTCAACAAACAAAAACCTTACAGGAGCATCCACGAGGATCTAGGCAGCAAGGAATCAGGGGAGAGGACGAGCGAGCACTTCTGGAGTTTTCCAGGTCTGGCAGAGAAGCCACTGGTTGAGAATCTATTCAAGGGCAGCCTATCCCAGACCCGACGACTAGGTGCGCACTGAGAAAGCATGGTAGTCATTCTTTTCTTGTGGGCCTGCTGTATACATGGCATTCCAGAAATGCAGCGAGAAAGCTGGGTGTGATCATGTGTACCTGTAATTCCAGGATTTAGGAGGCTAAAGCCGGAGGATTACCGGACGTTATGTAACCAGCCCGGGTTATGTAACTAAGTGCTAGCCAGCCCGGGATACATTGCAAATGCTAGGCCAGCCTGGACTACATGGCAAATACTAGACCAGCCTGGGCTACATGGCAAAACCCTGTCCCCAAAACAGCAACAAAAAATTTAAAAGAGCCAGAGATGATGGCATACAGTTTTGATTTCAGCACATGTGAGTCAGAGGCCAGTCTGGTCTACATGCTGAGTTCTGGACCAGCCAGAGATGAGATTTATATCTTAAATAGGAACAAGACCATCAAAAAGAAGGAAGAAAGAAAATGTTATAAGACGGGGGAGGCTCAGGGAGCCAAGGGAGCCGCATGCACAAAATAAAAGGGGAAAATGGGGGCTAGAACACAGTGCAAAGGACAGACAGGGCCACAGAACCCGCCACTAAACAGGAGAACCACGGATATTGTCATGGACAAGGTATTTCAGCAGCTACCCCTGATCTAGAGAGCATGCAGGACACAGGAAACTGCTAAGATGTCTTTAGAGAAAGACAGTTTATGGACTAAAACTCAGCGACAAAAAGGATGGAAGACCAGGTTTAAACTATTTCGAAGCAAAGCAGATGAACCGAGAGTTTCTACCAGATAACAACTGTCTGCAAAATACAAGCCTTTCAGCTTGAGGCAGGGCCGCTCCAACAGGGCCGCACACTCGCATGGGGCCTCCCACGCGCACCGGCCCGGCCGCTAGCACAGGGCACAGGGCGCTCGCACGGGGTCCACTCGTGCACTCTCGCACGGAGTCACTCACGCACTCCGGTTCTATTTTCCTGCACTTGGTTCCCCTTTCAGGCATGGCTGATGAAATGCTCCATCTTTCTTTCCTTTTTCCTCAGTTATGAGTTGCGAACATGAGAGGTCCATCCAGCTGCGGGGAGGGAGGCAGTTCTGAGATGCAGAGTGAAGATTTTAATCCGGGCGCTGGTTTTCCAGAATGCCCGGCTTTCCCCTCCTGGACACAAGCCACTTTGACAACAAGGAGCAAATGTGTGCTGCCATTCCGCTCTCTGCTGATGGAACCCAGCAGAGAGGATCCTTTCTGGGCCAAAAGCATCCCGGGGGAGTTCTAGCCAAGCATGTGTGCTTATACCCGGGTGGGAAACAATGCCTGAGTCAGGCTCCCTGTCTTTTCTCACTGCTTTGCCTGCTTCATGGGCCAGAGTGTTCTGCACTGCCCACAGCAGGCTGACTCCCCCTTTCTCTCAGCTCTCAGGTCACTTCCTTGGGGAAGCCTATCCTGGCCTAGATATGTGTGTTGTTTTGTAGCTCACATAACTATTGCTATTTCAATATTTCTGGATTTTAAAGGCCTGAGCTCTGTGAGAGCAGGGACAGCTCTCAGCTGCTGGATGCTAAGCATTTTCCTCTCAGCCTTGCAGAGTAGGCTGAGGTTGGGGAGGGGAGGCTGAGGCACCATTCAGTCAGCTGTGGAATGGTCTGTGTTCTCCTCAAACTCACATGATGAAGGCTACCCTCAGCATGAAGGGTTTTGGAGATAGGACCTTTGGTGCACGTGTGTGTGTGTGTGTGTGAGAGAGTGTGATGTGCATGCATGCACTGGTAATCAGAGTTAGGTGAAATCATGAAGGTGGGCCCTCATGGTGAGGCAGTATCTTTATAGGAAGTGACATCAGAAAGCCTCTATCGAGAAGACAATCCTCTGGAAGCCGGAAGTGCTGGCTCCTGACCTCAGAGTCTAACCTCCATAACGCGTGTACGCAAACCCAACTCAATTTCTGTCATCTACGCTACCCATTCTCGACTTTTGTGGTTGTCGTTGTTCAACGTTTTGGTTTGTTCTGAGACAGGGTCTCACTATGTAGCTCAGACTGACCTCAAACTTGTGATCCTTCTGCCCCAACCTTTTTTTGCTGGGGTTACTGATAATTGCCACCATGGTCTCCTCTAACCAACATTTCTTCCTCTTCTGCTTCCCTGTCCTCTTCCATTGCCTTCCCTGTCTCTCCCTCCAGCCCCTCCCCTTTTTCTCTCCTTCTTTCTTTTTCTGGGGTTGGGATTGAACCCAGGGCCAGGTGCTTCTTCTGTGTGTTAGCCAGGACCAAGGGCTGATAGGAGTCCCTGGAAACGACCACTCTCACGGCTCAAGTGGCACTCTGTAAACTACTAGTTTTAAATCTACCTGCACCTGGGCTGCGATTCAGATACAGTTTTGGAGGCACTCAGTAAAACACCCGCCCACAGAAAAAGAAACCACCAGCAGCCACAGCATGGGCTATCAGGTTTCCTAAGCCTTCAGGGATGTGTGCTGAGAGCCACGCATGGTCACAAAGAATAAACCTGCATGCACCTCTTCCTCGCCAAGGTATGCACACTGCATGTAGCTACAATAAGGCAGACATACATGTTGCCCTTCAGTGCGAGAGGAACAAAACCAGCCCCGTGTCCTTGCTTTCCCAGGGTGAACGCTAAGTGCACACAAACACAGACCTTCTGCTACTCTCTTTTTTGGGAGGAAGCCACATAAAGTTGAAATTGAGGCTTCTATCCTAGAGTCTCCATTAAATGCTTTTGTGGTGGCAATTCATATCCTAGATGGAGTCCTAATGATCCCTCAGGACGCCTGATCCGATTGAGGCCCCATTATGCCTCCACGAAGGGAGCTCTGCCTCAGCCAAGGGAGCTCTGCCTCAGCCTTGCCTCAGGCAGATGTCACAAGCATATTTGCTCGGAAGAGGACACTAATTTGCTTCAAGTGGGAAACCGGCTCCGAAGACTTTTTGCCGTATTATGTAGCGAAAGCAAGGCCAGGATTCAGATGGCACTGTCTTAGAAGCAAGGGTTTTACCAGAAAAAAGCACAAGGGCCGAATATCATCTGACATCCACACCAAATGACCCCCAAAGGACCTAGGTGCCCTGTTCTTGACGTCAGGACCAGGTATGGACCAGGAGGAAGGACTGCTGTGACAGCAGATGGTGACAGGGCTGTCTGGAAACGGCTGGCGGCTCTGGGATGCCAGTGTTTGTGATCTGCCCTCTTATTCCTTCATAAGGGCAAGCTTGTGCTCCCTTCAGGTGAGAGACTATTTTCAAATGATTTGTTTATCCACTATGTGTGCAGTTGTGTGTATGTGAGGGTGTGCATGTGCGCTGCATATGTGACTGCATATGGGGGAGAGAGGGCAACCTGCTGGCTCTCATCTCCCCCCCCCCCCGTGGGAGCCAGGACTGGAACTCAGGTCATCGAGCTTAGCAGCAAGCCCCTTCACCCACTGAACTGCCCCGTGAATGTACTTCACGGTGACTCAGTGTTTATTCTCTACACTGCAGTTCAAACTTCGATAGAATCAGAAGTGTTCTGTTGTTCCCTGAAAAGAGCACTTGGACTGCGTGTTTGTGACAAGCACGCCCCTCTCTGTTTGCTGAAGTTGGTTATGACGTGAACTTGAGTGGGTCATCTGACCTTGCTGGGCGGCCGTTGACAAGGGCAGTGGGGGGAGAAGGGGCAGAAGTTTCAGGGGAAAGAGAAGAACCTGGGGAAAGAAGCTGGTCCACAAAGAGGGTGCTGACCTTCTGTTGATGTCTGTGGACAGCGTGGGGTGTGCCATGTTTATTCAGTGCACACATGCAATGCCTTGGGTTAAAGGAAGTGGGGCAGGGGGGAGAGCAGACTAGGGAACGGTGAGAATTTGGAGGAAGGCGATGACTTCATCGTTGTCCTCTACAGTGAAACTAAGTTCCAGGCCACTGGCTAATGCCAGGGAGCAGATGTCTTCATCTGGGAAGATCATATAGACCCAGAACGAGTGCTCAAAACGAGGCTACAGCTTGAGTTGAACTCCCACTCACCTGCCTTTTCTTGCCCAGGGCTGAGCTGTTTTCACTAAGGTCTCTGGAGTTTGCCCTTGTAGCACCCACTGGGTCTCCTCTTTGCCCTCTGCATGCACAAACACTGATCTTGGCAACCGCAGTGACTGATGTCATTTCTCAACTGTATTGAGCTTTACATAAGCAGAGAGGGGTCGCTAGCTGTCGTCTGTGTGCTCGCCTGTCATTCTTCAAGGAGGTTGACAGGATGACTTTGGTACCATAAGTAGGATTCTCTCTCTCTCTTTTTTAAATATTTGTGTTATTATTACTAATGGAGTGTATCTGTTCATGTGTGTGCTCAGGTACAGAGACACACCCTCATGCACATGAGTGCAGGTGCCCACAGAGGCCAGAAAAGAGTGCCAGACCGGAGTCACAATCAGTCATGACTTTCCTAGTGTGGGCACTGGGAAGCAAAAGGCCCTCTGCGAGAGCAACATATGCTCTTTGGACCGTCACTCAGTAAATAGGATGCTTAAATATGGACCAGTAATTAGTGCTCTTTGTCCAGTTTTTCATGATTACAGTGAGAATCAATGGCGCAAGTAAATGCTATGTGCAGAATTCAGATTGGAACAGGGTGGGATGCTTTGCTGCCAAGAAGTTACCTTGGATGGAGTAGAGTAGACAGCACAAAACCTAGGCTGGTGCTCTCTAGACATTTCCCCTAGTATTAATTTTCTTTGAACCTGCTTTGAAGTCATAAGGACCTGTAGCAGTCCATTCCAGAATGAAGAGGCATCGTGCAGCCTTCTATGCAACCTACCTCCCCAGCCCTTGCTGTACTCCTTGGGGCTTTACCCTCCCTGTTCAGTTACACACACACACACACACACACACACACACACACACACACACATACACACACATGCACGCACGCACGCACGCATACACATGTGCATATACATGCACACACACGCCATACACATCATGCACACATACTACACACACCACGCACACATGCTCACAATGCCGCACAGATCACACATCACACATGCACACATGCACTTACATGTGCGCACACGCACATACTCACATGCACACACACACTCACATTTATTAGCTGACTCTTTTCATTCACTTTTACTATAAAGGGCACACTTGGCACACTTTAGGAATGCCTGTTTTTCTAGAAATGTTCTCTTTCGAGTGTTCAGGCTGACTTGTGATGCCCATAGGCAGGACAATAAGCACAGCCACCTACACAAACCATAGCGTATGAGGAGGAGGTAGAACTAGGGGATTCTAAGCAGGAGGGTCCAGACCCTGGATAGGACACTAACTTCTCTAACCCCGGGATCACCTGTCTACAGGGGTGGGGACGGAGAATAAGAGCCTTCGGAAGTCTGCCCCACACTAAGAGCCAGGGGTGCCTGCACTTGGCCTTCTCATGCAGATGGACTCCCTGTTCCTTGCAGACTGAAAGCTCAGCCTTCGAGAAGGCTCCCCCACCAAGGTACCGAGATTTCTGCCACTGCTTTCCAGTTGTCATTGACTGTACTCTCCTGACTCTGGCTGACAGCTGGGCTTCCCTTCAGCTTTTAAAACCACACCAGAAAGCTGGTGCCCTTCAGAGGCAATGGATCCAGTTCTTTAAGTTTAGTTCATTTAAGAGCTAGAATGAGAGAAGACGGAAGTAGAGCTACGAGACAGGGAGTGAGGATGCGCAGGCTACTGTTGGCGAGTGGGACTTCCTCCAGCGAGGGGTGGGGAGAGGACTCGGCTGTTAAAGTGCTTGTTCAGCAAAGACAAAGATCTGGATTTGATTCCCAGAGCTCACGGAAAGAAAGCTAGTTGTGGTGGCTCACCCTTGTAACGCCAGTGCTGGAGAGGCAGAGACAGGAGCTCGCTGGTCAGCCAGTCTAGCCTAGCCTACTTTGTGAGCTCTGGGAGAGAGGGGGGGGGGACCTTGTCAAAAAAATAAAAAAGAAAAGGAATACTACCTGAGGTTGTCTACATATGCTGAACTACATTCATACAAGGGCACACCTGAGTACATACACAGACACAAAAGAAAGTTCCCAGCTTTGTAAACAGTTGCCATCTGCACCGTCCTGTATCGTAGCCCCCGGGCACCAGCGGCTGCTGAGTACTTGGAATGCAGTAAGTGGGACTGAGGACAAGAATATTACGTTTTGTTTAGTTTTTTGTCTGAACAGCCCCATGTTCTCCACAGCAGGGCCACCATCGTGGATGAGCAGGTGTAGAAGTCACCTGTCCCCTCATCTCGGCTCCCACCTTCCCTCCCTGTTCGTCTGGGGACTCAGGAAGGCTCAGGACAAAGATGCCGGTGCTCCAGCTAGAGACCCAGATCGGCTGCGGGCCAGTTCCGTGTCCTGGACAAGTCTCTGTCTCTGTTTCCTCAGGCGGATAAGAGCTACTGCTTTGCAGGGTTCTGGTGAGGCCTGAAGGGGTTAACAGGAGGCTGTGCTCACAAAAGCATAGCACAGGCCTTATACCTGGGCAGGGCAATTGCCCTTCAAGCGGCTGATGCGGAAATTAATTTTTTAAATGGTCTCTTAAAAAAAAACCAACAAACTGGCCTCTGTGGAGCTTTTCTCAATTTCCATCTAGTTTGCACCTGCATTAAACTCCTCAGTCACGCTCCTTCCCCCCGTCCCGTTTCTGCCACTCCCGGGGGTATTTTTATGCATCTCCTGTCCAGCATCTCTAGAATGCTTCAGGACTGAACCTGGCACTGGATATAATCACTTTGATCGTAGACTGTATTTTTCCATGCTGACAGAACTTTCGTTTTGTTGCGACAGGGTCTTGTTATGTAGCTCAAACAGGTCTTGAACCAGCTAATCCTCCTGCCTCAGCCTTCTGCATGCTGGGGCTATAGTGTGAGCCATCATGCCTGATTCTAGTAGTTTTCCATTTCTTTTGGTGCGTGTACACCCATGTGTGTGTGCCTGGTGCCTATTTATTTCTGTCTTATCCCCACCCCCTTCAACCTGAGGCAAGGTCGCTCATTGAATCTGGAGCTAGGAGAGCAGCTAGCAAGTCCTAGTGATCTTCCTGTCACCAGTGCTGGGGGACAGGAGCAAGCCAGCACCATGCTCAGCTTTTTACAAAGGTTGTGGGGATTGGAGCCGGGTCCTACCCACTGAGCCGACTCCCCAGCCCTCTAGTGTATTTCCTTACACTTTGTACTCCGCATCCCAGCACATTAATAACGTGAGAATGTGGGAATGAGGAAGCCTTGGGCATTCTCTCTACTGTGCCTTTCAGCTTCCATACTTGAAAACAGGGCTAATTAAACTATTGTGAAAATTAAGAATAAAAGGACCGTGAAGATAGAAGGTGCTCATAATTCATTATCAGATGAGGTCATGCACGTGGAAGCATTTTGTAAATTACCGTCACGTATGCATGGTAATTAGTGTTGCTGATTTTCCTCTCAACGGAAGTGGAGGATGGTGAGACAGGTAGGCCAGAGCAACTCTGCTGACCTGGACGATGGCTTCCAGCCTGCTGGATGTTCCCATCTCAAGCCCACCTTCCTCCATCTCCTAGAGAGCCTAACACAGCTTGCTTCGGTCAGGGCAGAGTCTCTAGCTTTAAGGAGAATGAGCCTGTAGTGCAGGCTCTGTGGATGTTGGGCTGGAGGGTAGAGATGTGATCCAGAATAGCACTGTGGAATGCAATGCATGGTGGCAATCCAGGACCGCCAAGTGTTACTGCAGAAGAACCCTTAAAACAAAAACGATAAAGTGGTGACCAGAAGCAAGAACCACGAAAAGTAAGCCCTGTGGAAGGGTCACCCTGCCATCCAGAAACAAGGGTCTCCGAGCTCTTGAGACCACGTCTCAAACAAGGGCCCTCAAAGTGTCTTTAGAGCCCCAATGCCAGTGACACCTGGGGACTTGTTATAGATGCAGACCTACTAAGTCAGAATACAGAGTTGAATAAGGTCTCCCATTCACACTGTAGTAAGAGTGGCACTGACCACCAAAGCCTGACCCATCTCCTTCCCTTGGCCTCTCCCTGAAAGCGCAGAAGCTTGGCAGACACCTAGCCGTTCCTCTCTGGGGTAAGTGCACAGGAACTTTTATCTAGAACCCTCCTGACTCTCTCAGGTGCCGATGGAGTAGAAGATGCTGGTTTATAACAGTCCCTGCCTCCTAGGTGCGAAGATCGGACTGGGGATGAGCTATCATCAAAGACAACCTGGAAGCTAGGGAAAGATAATACGGGGTTGGGGTTTAATCTTTGACTTGGTCACAGGGCAGGGTGTCAGGCAGGCATCTCGCACGTGCCTGCTGAGTGACTGGATCATAGGCGGAGGACTCTGTCTCCCAGAATCTGTAAGACATCAGATACGACACTTGCATACTTCCTCCTCTTTCCTCGAGGAGCCCCCTGGATCACAGGCCCTGTGCTCTATTATATGAATTCCACCATTGCTAACAGACCTCAGGTTTCTGAGCATGTGCCATGTCCTCGCAGGACTTTACATATATTAACTTGCTCTTTTCTTTCCTGAGACACTGTCTCACCTCACTGTGTAGCTCCGGCTGTTCTGAAACTCACTCTGTAGAACAAACTGGCACTGAACTCCCAGAGATGCGCCTGCCTCTGCCTCCTGAGTGCTGGGATCATTAGCTTGTCTTGTCTGCACGAAGATCACAGTGTGACTTGCGTACTACTTTACTGTGCTCATTTTACAAGCGAGAAAATGGAGGCTCAAAGAGGCCAAACAACTGAACCCAGCCCCCAAGGCAGCGAGACCTATAGAGCCAGGAATAAACTTTGGCCGTGTAGTACCAGAATCCATTTTTCAGGCTTTCTAAATTTGAATCGCCATAGTGCACACACCTGCCTAAGATCTACCACATCGCTAGAACACTAGCTCTGGCCTGTCCAGGCTGATCATGCTGTGCACTCTTGGCTTCTTCCAGCCTCCCTAGGTCCCTCTGGTGCACAGCAGGGAATAGTGACCACTGCTCCTGTCTTCCCACTTTAGCAGAAACCAGCAGTGCGGGTTATAGACAGACAGCAGTCTGTCTGGGAGACCCCAAAGGCTCTCTTTCTCCACCCCCTCCACCATCCTGTCTAATAAGGGACTGCTCTGCACTTGCTGATTGAAATGTGTGGGAGGGAGCAGGAGCTATAAGCTTGTTGGAGTCAAACAACTTTCACCCTCCCTCCCCCACTCCAGCAAAAGAGACAGTCTTTTCAGAAGCACCTAGCAGGCATCACCAAGTGAAAACCCAAAGTTGCATCAATCACATTGAGGAAGAAAGGACTCCACCTTCCCACTCGCCATATATGGCATGTGAGTTTCAGCCAGGAACAGCCTTGCTTCCTGTTGGACACAGCCCCCAACAGCCCAGAGCAGCACAATGATAGGAAAACTCTGAGCAGACAACAATAAACCAAGGAATAAACAGTGCCTAGGCTTTTCTTCAAACCAGCATATGTGGCCGGGTGGGTGCTAGTGTTTGATTTATATTGCTATGCAACAGAGGGGAAGAACAAACAAAGGTGATTTCAGCGCTGCCAGGGCCGTACCCAGCGCTGTGACTGCAGCCCCTAAAGTTAGACCTGATAAAGGCAGGGCAGACACCAACGGTCAGATCAGAACTTAATGTAGTAGGGCCAGGGACCGGGCTCTAACTTTGGATTTTAAAGCATCCATCACTTAGTGTGAGTGCCACTGAGTTCCCTGGACCAGGAGCTTTGTGCTGCTTCTGAAAGGCCTGGCTGAATGTTTAGTAGTCTAGACACACAACTGAGGGGAACGTCAAGTCAGCTGCCTGGATGAGGCTCCAAAGGGATCTGTGACTCCAAGACCACAAAGCACATTCTACCGCTTCCCTGCCTGCCTCCTGGTCAGCTTCCAGCAGGATGGGAAGCATTGTCAACGGAGGGGGGGGGGGCGGAAGGAAGCGGGGACCCCATCCCTCGAAAGGTGGTTGGAGATGCTCAAGTCACAGCTGAAGTTTTCCTTCCAGGGAAAGCTCCACAATCAAGAAAGAAACTTTAGAAGCCAGGGCAGAGCTTCTGTGGAATCAGGTTCCCTTAGTGACAGGAAGTCAGGTGTGTGAATAATTTATCCCGTACAATCGACTTCCCCATGTTGTCAGCTGTTTCAGTGTGCTCTTTCACTTTCCCAGGAAGGCTTCCTGCACCTGCTGCTCACTCACGGCCCCGCCTCTCCCTGGGAGCCGCTGGGCCCTCCTAACTCTCTCCTGGACCCAGTTTGGGAGAGCAAAGTTCGACATCTACACAGCAAACAGACAGAGAGAGGCCGGCTCTTTGATAAAGTCACCGATTGATGTCTAAAAGTCAGGAAGGCCGTTCACATTCAGGCGTCTAACCTGAAGATTCATTAATTCACTCTATAGAGAGCGCCTCCTGTGTGCTGAGGCACCATTCTGTGTGCTGAGGGGAATGGCTCTGAAAACAACAGGAGAAAGAATTCTCTGTTCTCAGGGAGAAGTAAACTTTAGTGGGGAGAATACCCAAGTATGAGTTGAGAGGATAATGTATAGTGACCCAGCAAAGGAGTCACGTGCCAGCACTTGGCACACATACATAGTTTGCCAACAGTAAGGTGTCAGGAGAAAGACAGTTACTATTTATTGGATGCTTCCTGTGTGCCAGGAGGTTAGGAATAAAAATAAGGAATCACTTTAAGCCCCTACTATGTAGGACTGCCATAGGAAGGTGGGATCAGGTACTTCACACATTTCCTTTCTGCCGCAGCTCTGTCCCTCCGATTGTACAGATGAGCAAACTCGTCCTGGAAGTGGGACTAGCTTGCTCAGGCACACCCCCTCTGTCTGAGCACACATGCGATGCTTTGGATCTCTGCACTCAGGCTCCACGAATTTGTCACTCAGAGGTCTCACAATTCTTTGTTCTGTGCCTCAGCTGGTGGCTTGCCTTGGTCCACCCCCATCCTCCCAGCTCTTCAGGGGTTGAATGCCAATGTCTCCCAGGAGAAGTTTTTAGGTTTCTCATTGATACTGGGGTCGCTTCTCTGAACTCTGTACTTAGATCACATATAGGAAGAGCCACCTCTAACCTCTGACAGACTCTCAGACCTCACTGGACTCTTGCTCCTCTTCCTTGATGTGCTTATGACACAGTGGTGGGAAACTTGCCACTTGGTCACACTCCGCCTCACTTTGTTCTCGCCCAGCATGCACTGCTCTCATCAGCTCAGCTCCAGTAGCATCTTTGAGAACAGTGCTTTAAGCTAATAGACACCATCTGTTTACAGTGGTTCTGAACCATGCCTGTGGGGTTGGGTTACCTGGATGGTCTTTTAAGATAGCTTGCTGGGCCCTGCTCCCCCACCTCGCCACAGTATCTGATTCAGTAAGTCTGGCTTGAGGTGAGAATGCCCATTTCTGAAAAATTCCAAGGGGACACTGATGCTGTTGACCCAGGCGCCACACTCTGGGGACTGCAGCTTTGACGGGATCTCCCACAGGGTTAAGAGGGAGTAGGCAGCTTCAGAGTTCTGTCTCTGCCATTCAATGGCTGTGTGACCGATTTGAGTCTCTGTGTCTTCACATCTTAAAATGGGGGTGAGCCGCTTGCACACGAGCACTGTAGTGAGAAAGGGGTGTGAAGACAGATGTAGGGTGCCTAGCACTGTCCCTGACCCACTGCAAATGCTCAATACGTCTGGGGAAGCTGGCACAAGTGAGCGTTAAACCTAGCCTGAGATTTCGCTCCCGGGCTCACACGGAGCTCCGAATCTGCACCAGTGAGAAGGAAGGGTGTCAGCGTGGCACGCTCTCTATAATTAACAGCTTTTGAAATTAAGCCAGACTTCTAAAAAAAAATACAACACAAGAGTACTCGAAAATACTTCTTTCTGGAGTGTGACATATGCAAATGCCCAGGTGTACAAAAGCTATGTGTATTTTTAAAATTCAGGCAAAGCCCCCAGGTACCTCCTCCAAACTGTCCATTGCTGACCAATGTTGGTGTTGACCACGTGGTCTCTGAAGAGCTTGGAGCTGCTGGAGTCACCCAGGCTAATGGGTTGGAGCCCACCTTTCAATAATTAATTACTTATTGTCCAGACAACCTCCTCAGAGCACAGGGGATCACCATGGCTTCCAGTCCAGTAATTTCAAAGCATCGCTGCTCCTGCTGTTACCCACTTCCCCCAAAACAAGACTCGCGTCTCCCCTCAGGGTCTATCTGAGCAGCTACACTGGCTAGCATTCTATTAAGGGAAGGGCAGAAGGGACTGTGCAGAAAGGACCTCTGACGGTTCTCCAGGGCCTGGAGAACCTAACCATGCCCTGCTAACACAGGAGACTGGAGCCAGGACCCTTTCTCTGTCTGTCTCTCTGCATCTCTAACTGGAATGTTGCCAGGTCTACGCCACCCTGCAAAGTTGAATGAGCTCATTTCAGGAGTACTGGTTGTAGGCAGTTAGCCTGGGGGATGCTGCTGCCCTTCCCAAGCCCCTCCATTCTCCAACCCCTCATAGAACAGCACCTACCACTGTATCCAGCAGTATCCGCCCCCCCCCCATGCCCAAGAAAAAGGACGATCACCCCTCACTCCCCTAATTTTCGCTACTGTCCGTATTTTCCCAGCAAACCACCAGAGCCAGGCGGTGTGTCCGCACTCTTGGGATGGGGCGCCACCCCAGGCAGCCGCAGGGTAGGGATTTCCCTCCCCGTACCCTGACCGGGCAGCCGGGCTCCCCCACCCCCACCCCGAGCGGGCAGCGCGCGAAGGGGGTGTGTGTGTGCCTAGCGGGCTGCAGGTAGCGCCTGCCACCAGGGCCCAGCCCTCGGGATGAAGGTGCCCGCTGGGTCCCCGCACCTGGCGCCATCCGCCGGGCGATGCCACCGAGGATGATGGCTCCTCTCGGGGAAGCAAGGCACCGTGTCTTCTCACTGGCTCTGGTGGCTCAAGCTTCTCTCTGCCCTTTCCCCCTCCATCCGTCCCCTCCCTCTTTGTCTCCTTAGCGCCTCTGGAACACCCTGCCTTCCCCCAGGGCCCAACTCTATTGCGGTCACCTCCCTGGGGACCCCGGCCCCCTAGCTGGCCCGCCGGTTCGGGTCTCACCCAGAACAGCAGGTTGAAGCCGAGCAGTAGATACTTGATGCACCGCAGACCCCCGCGAAAGCGCCCCATACTGCGACCCCGGCAGCGGGCTCCCGATTCCCCTGGCCCGCGCCGAGCCCCGGGAGCGGCGGGCGCCGGCGGGAGGGGCGGGGCGGGTTGGAAGGGGCGTGACCTGTGGGCGTGGCTTGCGGGCGGGGACCCGGGACGCGAGCGGCCAGTTGGCCTGGGATGGGGAGTCCTAGGGTGGAGATCCGGGTCCCGCGCACCCGCTCCGGCCTCCCGGAGGTGGCACCACCTTTCTCCGCGCCGAAGGGCGAGGGTTCCTGTAGCTATCGGAGCATCTGTGCGAGAGCAGCGCCCACCCGTGAAGCGGGGTCCATTTAGTCAGCGCCGGGTGCCCAGACACCTTTGAGGCCCGCGGTCATGGTTGAAGTTATTCTCGGTGGCTATGAAAACATAAGAAGGTGACTTCAGGTGGTAAAGCTAAGTAGGACCTGAAGCCGGTAGACCCAGTGGCGAGGCGCCAGGCAGAGGATCCAGGGCTGCGGTTAATCAGAGTCCTCCAAGCGCGGAGGCCGCTGCTGGGTACCCTCCTTCCCGTCGCTGCGTTCCTAGAGGACTCTTACCTTAATAGGCAAGAACTGGGAGAAGGCGCACCAGGCGGCGGCCCTGCTCCCCATTCGGCCCAGCCCAGCCGGCCAGGCCAGCAAAGGGGAGTCAGACTTCCCACATTCTACCGGGTTTGACAGACTGGGGGCCTTGAGAGCACTCTAAATTCTCCGGGTCTAGATTGAGATGTGTAGATGGGGGTGGGGCGGGTTCTGTTTTGCTTTGTTTTTTATTAAGTTAGGTTACTGGTGAGAAGGCGGCACCCACTCCAGTTGACTAAGTGTGTCGTGTGTCTACAATATGTGGTGTCAGACGGCACGGGGGAGACAGGAAAGTGTAAAATCAGGGAGCTGGTGCATTAATTTAGCAACACTCTAAGTGCCAATTATAGGCCAGGCATAGTAGCAAGCCCCAGGGACAACAGAAGAAGCCAGGCACAGATCTGTAAGCAAATTATCTGAGCATGGTGGGTGCCTTAGGGGCTGGGTGAGAGCCTGGCCTCTGCCTTGACTAAGGAAGGCTTTTCCTAGGAAGAGTGGGCCAGCTCCTGACTTGTAAAAAGAGTCCCAGCAGAGAGAGAAGGAGGCGGGGGGGGGGGGGGGGGGGGGGGAGCGGTAGGGAGGAAGCACAGCCTAGCTCAGGAGCAGGAGTCAGAGAGATAGCCAAAGTAAGGGGAAGCGGGGAGGGAGAGCAAACTGCTGTGGGCAGGTGGCCGATTCATGTGCCGCAGCTGTCCCAAGTTCCTTGGGCCTCTCTTTCCCATCTCAATACGGAGACTGCCGTACCTGCTTTAAAAGAGTTGGGAAGCTCAAGGAGGTAAGATCTGTAAAGGGCCCGGATCAGTGAGGGGCGTGGAGTATGATAGAAGAGGTAGCCAGGACCTCACGACCAAGTCAGTCTCCACCATGTTCCCTCCTCGGCCTATATCAAATCTCTATCTTTGAATAGCTAGTGAATTTTGTTTATGAAAATGAGAAGAAAAATGAAAGCGCTGATTCTGGTAGCCACAGTGAGCTGGAGACGAAGACAGAAGCCATTAGTATGCAGAGGGGAAGCCCTCAGTTTCAGTCACACAGACTCTCTCTGTCACCTCTGTGTTGCTCTGAAAGGGGAACGAAATTAGTGAGTAGTCCCCGCTGCCCAGTAGGCATCCAGTAAATCAACGGGGAGCAGTGATGGTATTCTGTCGCGTTGTATCATATTGTTGAGTTTTATGTCTGTAATATCTAGAGATTATATATTCTGTCATTTCTGGGAACAGAACTTCTATTACGACATATAATAAATCTACTGTTCTTCCGCCCTGTAAGCCTTGTGCGTTTGTTAGAAACGTTGTATCACGGGCCTCCTGTAACACTCCTATCTGCAGTATACACTCAACCCATGTCTTAGCGACTTTTCCTGTTGCTGTGACAGAATAGCTCCACAAAAGCCAAGGATGAAGAGAAAGGGCTCACGTTAAGTCACAGTCCAGGGATGCAGTTCATGAAGTCACAGCGGCAGGAATTTGAGGCACGTTGTCTACACAGTATTCACAGTCAAGAAACGGAGAGTTATGAGTGCTTGGGCTTACCCCAGGCTCTCAAGCCAGGGAATGGTGCTACCCACAGTGGGCGCCCTTCTCACCTAATCAAGCTGCTCTGTCTCATGCTTGTCTAGAGACATGTCTCCAGGTGATTCTAGGACTCATCAAACCTTTGAGTGAGATTAATCCTAACAGTTCCCTTCACAAAGTTAGGTCTTAGGCTGCTTGGCAGGACTAGCTTCAGATAAGGGAGTCAGCTCTCCTCTCCTTAAGGCAAACCCATTTCCCTTGTAGCTCAGAAAATAAACTGGCAGGTGTTGTTGCTAATGAGAGGGGAGTGGTGGCTCCTAAGGACCAGTTGGTCTCTCTTCTCATCGTTGCTGCATGTGGATCTTTACTTGAAGTTGCTGTGTCCTTCTTGGTGCAAGGCTGGGGACAGATCGAACATTGTGGACAACAAAGCAGAACGCTGAAAAAAAAAATCTAGATTGTAGATGACATTTCTCTATCATCCAGTCAGCCAATTCCAAAGTTACTTTTAAGTCTACTTTTATTTTTTTAAATCTCCCTCCCTCCCCCCTCACTCTGTGTGCGTACTTGTGTCTGTGTGTGCAGGTATTCCTCAGAGGCCAGAAGAGAGTGTCATATCCCCTAAAGCTGGAGTTAGAGGTGGGTGTGAGTCCCCTGACATGGGTGGGTGTCAGGAGCAGAATTCAGGTCCTGTGGATATGCATGCAGCAAGCGCTTTTCACCACTTCTCCAGCTCTACTCTGGATTTTAGTGCTGTGTGTGTACCACATGTCTTTGTGGGTGAGAGCATCCTAGCTAATGACACATTTCAAGATGCATTATTATATCCAAGTAAAGGATTACTTTAAGTGTCAACACAGGACATTAGCCTTTAAACTGATCATCAGAGCCATCATTTCTGTCTTCTCCTGAACCCAGACATGGTGCCTGACCATGGTGCTCTAACATACTGGGACTATGAAGGATGATCAAGAGAACTGCAGACTTGCCTACTGGGACGCCATCAGACTGTGGGATCAGCAACACCACATCCCTACTTCCATCTTTCTTGCTAGGTAGGATAAATCCCTGCGTGTGTTGAACTCTGTGTCTGTTTTGGGAGCTGAGGTGGTCCCTCCCGATAGAGAAAAGACAATATATTCAGTTTTGGATCTGCGGAGTTTTGGATCTGGTGGGAACTATGATTGGGATCCTGGAGGGAGGTTTGTGACAGACAGTTAAGGTGACAGTTCACCAATCATCAGTTTTAACTTTTCTCAGACATGTGCTGAAAATAATTATGAAAAATATTTCCTTTTGCCCATTCCCTGCAATATTTTATTATGAGTATTTTCAGATGTACAGCAAAGTCAAAGTATTGGGCAGCAAACACATATCATCACTATCTAGATTCCAAAGCAAATATCCTGCTTTGGTTCCATTACTATCTGTACAGCTGTCTCCTTGGTAACCTCTTACTCGTTCTGCATTCCAAGTGTTTTCCCCCAAACTGTAGCATAAATGACATTAGAGTTCAAACATTTGCTTATGTTTTTTTTTTCCCTTAGTAAAATTAGCCTCCACAAAATGTTTAGACTTTAGGTATACCATTTGATAGCGCTCAGCAAATATCCAAACCCTTTCAGGGCACCGAGCATTGCCACCGACGAGGAAGTTCCGTGGGCTTCTTCCCAGGACACCTGTGCCCACATCTTTGGGGGGCGGCCTTGCTATGGTTTGCTTTCTCTGTCTGTTCTAGATTTGCACATAATTGACATTGTGCAGTACTTAGTCTCACACTTTTAAATTGACACCTAAACTTATTTTCTTGTAAGTTTGGATATTTTTAAAGGATGTCATTTCTGGTATACCTTAACTATTAAACATCCTAAAGAAAATGGTCACAATGCTTATTTCAATACCTGTGCTAGAAACCGCATGCCAGTGTGACCCGTCACCACTGTCATCCTTTTGAAAACACACGAACAAGCTCTTCTTGAACAGACTGGAATCTTACAGCGTTCCCCTTTCTTCTTGAACAATATTTTCAGCTAAGTCTAAAATAATGCATTTTAATGCTTCAAAGATTTTTCTTGAGTGTCTTTTTATACTTGTCTGGACAAAGGCGGTTATATGATGGTCAAAATGAATTACTTTTCTCTTGAGACCTGTAAGACGCGGAGTGTTAATTAGCTTCTTAGCGTTTGAGTTATCCTTCAAATTATTTTTAGTGTGCAGTTGACTAAAATAGCATACGGCTTTAAATGAGCAGACATTAAACGTCAAGGTAAGGTAGTACCGGCAATTGCTCTCTTTGGAGATGACACGTTTTTATCTTTGTTGATTTAGAAGTGGGCTTCAACACAGTGTCTTCATACACTATGTGTCACTATATTGGTTATCATCCTTTCCCTCCTCCACTGTCCCCATGGTCCCCTCTCTGTGTCCCTTCCCTTCCAGATGGTTCCTGTTCTTCTTCCACTGAGTCTCCTACTTTCTTATTAACGTATTCCGTTACCTATTTCCCACTTCCCCTAGATTCTTTGTTCTCATCTTATGAGTCCTTTGCTAGTTCATGACCCCCACACACATATACACAAATATATACCTGCATATATGTATACATATCATCTTAAATCTAGGCTCCACATACGAGGGAAACATGAGATTTGTCTTTCTGACTCTAGTTTGTTTTGATTAACATGGTGTTTTTCAGTTGCATCTATTTTTTCTGAAAATGTCATGTTGTCATTTTTCTCCGTGACTGTAAAACTTCAATTGATTCACATGCATATAAAGTACATTTTCTTTATCCATTCATATGGTGATAAACATCTAGGCTGCTTCCTTTTCTTGGCTCTTGGGGACAGTGCAGTAATAAACATAAGTGTCCAAATGTCTCTGTGCTATGTTGACCTGCCCAGTTTGCATTCCCAACAGCCCCAAAAGCGGTCCCCAACATACCTCTTCACTTGTTGGTGTGTGTTTCCTTGGTGATAGTCATTATGATTAGAGTTGAGATGGAATCTTAAAATAGGCTTAATTTATATTTCCCTGTTGGCTAAGGATATTGAACACCTTTCCCATTACTTATTGTATTAGTCCAAGTATTTATTGGCCATTTTGATGTCTTAGTTTTTGCTATCTATTCAGGTAATTGGCTCATTTACTAATTAAATGGCTTGGATTTTTTGTTTAATTTTTGCGGTTCTTTGTGTAGTCTAGTATTCTAGCTACAGATGCCTGGCCTGGTGAACAGAGGTAAACATTTTTCCTACTCTGCAGGTTCTCTCTTCACTGTGGTGACCTTTTTTTTCTGTGTAGAAGCTTTTGAGCTACATTTAACCCCATTTGCCAGTTATTAGAATTATGAAAACTCTTCCCTTGATGGAATTGGTGGGTTAGTGTTTTCTTCTATTAGTTCATGCATTTATGAATAGAAATTATTTGTTGCTAGTAACAGAGCAGAGCATTCAGCATAAATTCTCTTAGTATTTTCATAGTGGTTTGTTGCTGTTGTTTGAACAAAGTCTTGTTATGTGGCCCAGGTCGGCCCTGAACTTGTGACCTGCTGTCACGGAGTACTAGAATTATAGGTGTGGGAATCTGGGATTCCTTACGCTCCTTCCAGATCAAATGCCTCATCACAGATTTGTCTATTATTTAAAACTCTTATTATATTTTGTTGTTGTTATTCTCCTCTCCCTCCTCCTCCTTTTATTGTTTGAGACAGAGTTTCCCTACATGGTCCTTACTGGCCTGGTACTCACTACGTAGCTCAAACTGGTCTCGAGTTCACATACGCTCGCCTCTCTGTCCCAAGTGTTGGGATAAAAGGTGTGTACCACCTTGGGCAACAGACACTATTTTTAATGATCAATCCAATTGTTCAGTCATTCTTCAATCTTATTGAAAGCTTGGGGTTGTCACCCTATTACAGGAATATTTATTATTCGTGTTGTAGTTATTTCTCTCTTAACATCTACCACATTTTGCGAGTTGGTGGTCCAGGGAGTTTTATACCCTTGGGAAGTGTACCACAGTCAGGTTCAGGATGGGCAAGCAACAGCTCCTTAAAGAAGACACCTCTCCCACAGGCACAGTGCCAACCGCCTGTGGGGAGGAATACAGCTGGGAACGGGGGATCTAAACAGAGTCAGCTCTTGCTGAGCCATTAATGCTGCAGCTCCCTTGGGAAAGGGTCCCTCTGCCCTCAGATATACATTCCCCTAGACAGATGGCCATTTTGTCCAGGAGAATGGAGGCTGTGCCTGTGGAGATGGTGCCAAGTGACTTAAGAACAGCACCCTGAGTGGGTAGAGGAGGCACATCAGTCAGCCTTCCACCGTTACACCAGACATCTGAGGTCACCAGCTAATAAAGAGAACTCTTTGTTTTGTCTTACAGTGTTGATACGCCTTGAACAATTGGTCCCACGGCTTTGGGCCCGCAGTGAAGCATGCCTTAGTGAAAGCCCAGGACAGTGCAAAATCTCCCGCTTCAGCCAAGGACAAGACAGGAAGGGAGAAAGGAAGGGGGGTGCCATTATCCCTTTCCAGGAAGACCTGAAGATCCCTCAATAAACTCCACCCCACAATAGTACTGAGCGTGGGAACAAGACTTTCCAAGTGGATCTTGAGGGATGCGATGAGGGCTGTCACATCAACTCGGCTCTGGGCAGGTCATCAAGGGCTTATCTTACCCAGGTTAACTGATGGAAGAAAACCCACTTAACCTGGGGCAGGACCATCCCCTGTGCAGGGGTCCTGGACTGTACAAACTGGAGAAAGTGATCTGAGTCCCTGCACTGCTGTTTTGTGGCGGTGGGTGTGACCCGAGAAGCTGCTCTTGCTTCCATTCTTTTCTGAGTCATGTTGTTCTGTACCCTTGAACTCCGAGCCAAAATAAATCCTTTCTCCGTTCAGTTGTGTTCGCCGGGGTGTTTTATCCAAGTTACAGGAAAAGAAACCAAGACACAGGGCTATCCATACAAACCACAGTGAACACTTGAGGAGCCTGGGAAGAAGTGACCAAAGACGTAAGAGAAAACTCAGAAGAAAGCAGTGCCCCTGAGATTGAGTCAGGAGACTTTCTGGAAGGAGGGAGCTCACATTGTCCAATGCCTCCGCAATAACCAGCAAGTAACGGTTCATTGGGTTTGGTGACCTGGTGCTTCAGAGCACGGTGGCCTCGACAGCCTGGGCAAGGGCCTTTGTAGAAGGGCTGGGTGGGGCACAATGGATTGCATGAAGTTACATGATTGTACTTTCAAGAAGTCTAGCTGTGAGAGTGGTGGAGCAAGGTGGGATTGATTGATTGACTGATTGATTGATTGACTGATTTGACTGACTGATTTCCTTCTCAATGTGCAGAGGGAAGATATAGACCTTGGGAAAAAGAAGAGAACCAGGAATATAGCCAATGAGCATCAAGACAGGAGCATGGACACCGCTGGTTCATACGTAGAAACTGGAGGAAATAGGCAAAGGCAGACTGGTGGTGTTGCCTCACTTCCCCAAGTGTAACCCCTGAGCCCTTGGTGATCTGCTTTTGTGACCTGTGGAATTTTCTGCCTATTGTTTTAATGCCTTGTGGCCTATATGTTGTGTGATTTATTGTTTATTTTTGGTACAGATGTTTGTCTGTTTGTTTAGTGTGTTTGTACCCGTGAAGACACAGCACTATGCATATGCGGGCAGAGGCCAGCTTCCAAGAGTGGGTTCTCTTTTTCCATCACGTGGGCCCTGGTGTTAGATCGCCAGGCTTGGCACCTGTACTGTCCCTATTGTGTGATTTTTAAAAAGTAATTTAAAAACAAGGCAAAGTTGCTCATTTTCCTAGTAAGTTGTGGGGCAGTCTTGAGTTTGCAGCTGGAGTTGTGTTTCCCCCAAGAGAATTTTCTTGTCTTTCTGCAGATCATGTCAAGGCAGTGATACCACCGTCACTCAGACAGCAGATCCCTGGAGGGCTGGCTTGTGGTTGAGTTCTCAGGGAAGATTCCCTCACGCCCACCATCAAACCCAAACACAGGTGTTTCCTCGCCCTGTTTTGCACAGTGGGTTTGTTTCTTACCTTGAGAATGTAGCTCCTGGGCTGCGGCAGGTTTGGGTGGGGCATCCTAGCAGACTATTTTAGTAGGGTTTCAGGCTTAACCTCACAAACCCCAAGCTGTGGAAACTGTTAACGGAAACTCAGGGCAGAGGGCAGCTTTGCTGCCAGACTGCTTCCCAAGGTGCCTACTTTCACTTCATTTTGGCCTTTGTAGATTCTCTTCCTTTTGTGGTGGCTCCGCAGTGTGTGTGTGTGTGTGTGTGTGTGTGTATGGTGTGTGTGAAGTGAGTGTGTATGTATATGTGTGTGTGAGGTGTGTGTGTATGTATATGTGTATGTGAGTTATGTGTATGTGTGTACATATGTGTGAGGTGTGTGTATGTAGATGAGTGTGTGAGGTGTGTATATGTGTGTGTGTGTGTGTGTGTGTATGAAGTGCTGATTTATTTCACACAACATTTTGAATTTAACAGAGGAGATATGTCAGATGGCCTGTGTACCTTCCTGCTAAGCAAGGCAGCCGGGTGGCCTGCTGTCATAACTCTAGTTTTGATAATCAGGTCACGGGTAGTTTCGACTGCCCAGTTTGCCACTGTTGCTATGTTGCTGGAAAACAGTCTGTGGGCTTGGGGTTTCTAAACCAACCATTTTATGGATGCCCAGAGGAGGAAGGAAAGCAAGGGCCTGGGTTTGCTGATTACACGGCGTCACCATGGTCACCGGTTGCTGGGCTCTTCTTTGCAATCTTTTTCCAGCGGCATTCAGGCTTCCTTTTGCCATTTTTTTAAGCTTCTGGTATTTGCTGCTGAGAGAAAGGATTGTTTATATGTGTGTGGGGACAGGTGGGCCAAGAGGCGGGGCAAAGACTCAGGAGAAAGAGACACAGAAGCAGAATGATCTGGAAGGCTCGGACAGACAGACAGACAGACAGACAGACAGACAGACAGACAGACAGACAGTGAGGGAATAACCGGCCTACTTTACTTTCACTTTTGCAAGGGCAGAGAGGGGAAGAACAGAATGCACTCAGGTCTGAGTACTAAATCTAAATATTTATTTTGCCTTGTAGGCGATTCCCATTGGAATCATACGGATTAAAAAGGCACCTTTAAAAATGACAGAATATGGACCAGCGAGACGGCTCTGTGAGCAAAGGCACTTGCTGCCAAACCTGATGACCCGAGTTTGACCCTCAGGACCCACATGGTGGGAAGAGAGAAATGACTCCCATGAGTGGTCCTCTGACCTCCACGCATCCTCTCTACATTAAATAAATAAAAAAGCAATAGGGACTAAGAATACAGAATAATTTTAGTATGATTTTGTTCTTGTGCATAAGTTTCAATTTTAGCCTCAAAGACCAAGACTAAGATTATCAGTGTCTAAGAATGCCTGTGTGTGCAAGGCATTGCGTCTTTATGCAGGAAATCCACTCTAGAGAACTGGATTACGTGGTTATGAAAGATTCAAGGTCTTCCCCAACCTGCCGAGCCGGGAGAGCACAATACATAGATCTCCTTTAGGTCCAGTGGCCTGAGCACCAGGAGACCCCACGGTATAAGCTCTAGACTGAAAGTCTGGAGGCTTGAGACACACTGGGAGCACAGCTTCCTGCCAAACACAGACACCCGTGCCCCCAGAACCTAGCCAGGCTTAGGTGAGCTAACCTGCAGACGTTGGCCGAAGCTCATGAGTGAGAAGAGGTTTTTGTTTTCAGTCACTGATTTTTGGGTGGAGCTGTTGGGTGGCGATTACTAACTTACTGAACGCCATACAGGAAGATGTCTGGAAAATTTCTTAATTTATCTTGGCCGAAAGCCTGAGAAGTGATTAGATAAGAAAATGGGTTCTGTAAGCTCACTGCAAACTGTCCACATGCCCTAAGAGCTGTGCTAAGGTGGTGAGCCTTTATGCACGTAAGACACAAAGAAAGTGAAGCTTCTAATCACAGAGTGGAAGGGGGTGTCTATAATTACTCAACTAATGGTGATGATATCCCCAAAAAGCCCCCAACCGGACAAAAATAAAAAGCAGAAAGTAGTGTCCATGGGGTCTGCATCTGGTGCTGTAACCAAATGTAGATCAAACGTATTTTTTTTTTTATAAAAATGGTGTCTGTATTGCACAGATATAGATGTCTCGTGCCAGCCTTTGAGACCACGACATGGCAACCGCTGTGTAGTGTCTATCTGTGTTTGGTGGTATAAATAATCTTGAGATGATTTCAAGGATGTGGGAAGATGCGTGCAGATTGTATGCAAATAAGCCATTTCCCATAGACACTCGGGTATTTGTGGAGTTGGGCATTTTCAGGAGGTTGTGGGATCCCGGAATCTGCACTGAATATGAAGGGAACACTATCTCCAGAATATTTGAAGAATTCCTGCACAGAAATTAAAGGCAAGGAACTCCATTTTAAAGAGAGTAAAAGCCTTAAGAAACGTTTGACAAGAGGGAGAATCCAAACAGACAGCAGTCAGATGTTTTCCCAATCTCAGAGAACAGAGAGCTAGACAACAAGACCCTAATTGCAAGGTGGCAGCCTAGGGCTCAATACTCAAGTATGGCTTGTGAGAAAATTCCAGTCTCAAGGCTCACCCAGAAACATAAGAAACAGGATGCACAAGGCTAGCCCAGAAACTCAAGAAACGGAACGCCTGGCATGAGTTACCAAACATGCGCTGAGATGTGCAGCATCGCAGGCCGCCCCCCCCCCCCACACCTCCTGGCAGTGGTGTTTTCTCTGGGCAGTCAGAAGAAGAGTTTCATCCTGGGGTTAGTATAAGGCACAGAGAATATTGCAGGAGGTAATGGGCCAAAGAGAGCAAGGAAACTCACCTGCAGCATGAAAATACTGGCTATGTCTACATAAAGCCTTTCCTTTGTTTTATGATGTGGCAGCCACGTGTTTGGGGGAAAGGCTGCCACCATCCACCTGTGGGGACGGAATGTGGTAGGCCTGAGCCACCGACCACGGTCCCTCTTCACTGGCCACAGATGGGAATATTCAGCCTTCCGATTTGTAAATTCAATCAATTGGGAATAAAAGTGTTTATAATAATTTAATAAGTAAAGGTTTCTTTCTTGTCATTCCCTAAATTCTGTAACAACTACATACATAGCACTGACATTGCATTGGGTATTATATGTAATCTGAGAATGATTTAAAGCATACGGTTACATGCAAATACCATTTTATTAGATACCTGCAGATGTTTTTAAGACTTGTTTTTATTCTATGTTAATGACCATTTTATCTACATGTATGTTAGTGCACTACATGCATGCTTGGCGCCCTCAGAGATTAGAAGAGGGTTTGAATCCCCTGGAACTTGACTTACAGATGATTGTGAGCTGCCATGGGGGCGCGGGGAATGGAGCCTTGGTCCTCTGAACCACTGAGTCATCTTCCCAGTCCCCCATCTGTTGATTTCTATACCGGGGGTCCTGGAACCTCATCCTGAAGACACAAGTACAGACGAGAAGATCTGTCAGTTCATGGAGGTCAAGTCACAGTTTATTAGTTAGCTCCTCACGATAACATGCATGGGAAATATTTGGACAATAACAATAATATTGCTTTCGATAAGGAAAAGTAAAAAATTAAGATAACTGGTCCATCAATAGTCAGGAACCAGTCACAGAAATGGCACACAGATATGACAGAAGCCATTAGCAGGGAGGAAGGTGCCGCTTCATGGTGGGAGATTCATTTTGAGGAGTCGGTTCAGCCTTTCCTTCTCTTGTTCTTAACGTATACTCAGCTCTTTTCCCTTTAGATGTGTGTGTGTGTGTGTGTGTGTGTGTGTGTGTGAGTGAGTGAGTGAGAGAGAGAGAGACAGAGAGAGAGACAGAGAGACAGACACATTCAGGGAATGTGTCTCCCAGGACGCAAATGGAGATGCCCTGTTTCCCAGTAATGCCCACCTATTGCACAGCTTTTATCTTCAGAGCTTTCACAATGTCTACAGAGAGAGAGAAAGAGAGAGAGACAGACAGAGAGAGAGATGTACAGGTTCATGCACCCTCACATGGAGACCAGAGGAAGCTGTCTGGAGCCCTGCTCAACACACTTCATTTTATCACCCCGAGACAGGGTTTCTCACTGACTTTGGAGCTAGGCTGGCAGCCAGCAAACTGAGTGATCTTCCTATCTCTGCCCACCCTGGCTGAAGACACTGGCGTTACAGGCATGTGTGAGCATGCCTGAATTTTCACGAGGATTCTGGAGCCTTGAACTCGAGTCCTCATGCTTGCACGGCAGGCCCTCTGGCCCACAGAGCCATCTCCACGTCCCACATTCTCTAGGTTCTTGTAAATTCATCAGCTCGCTTCGCATGGGAGTGGCATGTTTGGAAATGACAGGCGTGCTGAAAAGCAGGCATCTCTAGATTCTGGCAGTGACGTTTTGAACATTTGACACATTACCTATCACAGCTTCATCTATCTTTAGAATCAAACGTTCTTACTGCACCAAAAAGCTCTCATTTAAATGCAGCCAAGGAAGTCTCCATGAGAACAGAGGGATGTTTTCCAGGAATGTTAAGGTGGAGTCTCCGACCTGCGCAAAGACACGGGAACTGGACTTCAGGGAATGTGTCTCCCAGGACGCAAATGGAAATGCCCTGTTTCTCAGTAATGCCCAACTATTGCATAGCTTTTATCTTCAGAGCTTTCACAATGTCTACTTTCTCTGAGGCATTGTGGGTTTCTTAACATATTGCAATCCACATTAAAATGTTCGTCTTGTGAGAACTACATGTTGAATTAGCACATTTTGGGCAAAGCTTGCCAATTCAGGAAGGAAATTGCCTTGCCATCCTAACGGGTAGATCTTCTGGAAAGACGTGGTTCTTGGTCAACTGGGGCACCACCTTCCTCTGGGCCCATTTGTAGACCCCACAATTGAGTTTCCTTGGTGTGTTGTCCCGCAGAATCTCATCGACAGTCCGCAGAGACAGCTTCTCTATGCTCCCTAAAGAAGGGAGCACTTGCGGGCCAGCCTCCATCCTCGGTGGATGAGCGTAGCAGTAACTTTGATGACTTGGTAGGATTCTTCGTCACTTTCTCCTGCCATTTCTTCCCATGTTTGACGGCTTAGATATTTCATGTGATTGCTCTCTCTTCGAAAGCTACAGATGAGACAGAGAACAAAGCCTGGGGGAGAGCTTTTATGATGTGTGGCCTCATTTAAGGTGCCATCTGGAAGCTTCTTTCTCTACTTCTCTCCCAACCTTCCAGAGGGCCTGTCCCCTTGACAAATTGCAGCCAGAAATAGATCACTTGCTCAGTAAGACCCCTGGAACCTCTAGCTTGAACCTGATGACCCTATAGACGTTTCTTTAGAACCCGCGGGAGACATTTGATAGGCACTCTTTACCTTGTGGCGCTAAAGAGAGAAATTGGAGTGATATGTATATATGTATACCGGACAAGTCAGCGTTCTACCACAGAGCCATACCTCAAGCTCCTGATGAGTAAGGTTTTCTTTTTTCTTCTCTTCTCTTTTCCTTTTTTTTTCTTTTCTTTTTTTTTTTTTTTTTTTTTTGGTTTTTCAAAACAGGGTTTCTCTGTAGCTTTGGAGCCTGTCCTGGAACTAGCTCTTGTAGACTAGGCTGACCTCAAACTCACAGAGATCTGCCTGTCTCTGCCTTCCGAGTGCTGGGATTAAAGTTGTGTGCCACCACCACCCGGCCCATGAGTAAGTTTTTGTCTAGAATTCCTTCTAAATTCTTTGGGAATATCACCCGGTTTCTTTGTGACTTCCCTTGGGGGAAAAAACCCCTTCTCTCTCGGAAGCTGTTTTATTGAGAAACCGTCAGTCTAAGAGTGTCGTCTGGCTGCAGTGAAGTGGGCGGGCAAGCCAAGCTCTGTGCCTGCAGATTTGCCCCCTGGAGAGCTGGAATCTTGAGAGAAGTGACTGAGGACTCGAGAGTAATGGAGCTGTTTTGTCTACCAAGAGTGAGCCCTTCCTGGCTGTGCCAGTTCATGGCATAGCCTTTGCCTCTGCCCTTCTCAGGGCCTTCCCTCTGGTGTAAACTATCTTCTTCCAATATACTAGCTTTATACTGAAGTCAACCAGACTTGTTCCCATTGTTATGTCCAAGGAACCCATCTCCTATTCTCTTTTCTGTCTTTTCTAGGCTCCACCTTCATAAAGGCTCTTTAACAGCATTGAAGCTCAACAAAATACCGTGAACCAGAGAACTTGCAAACCATGGCTGTCATTTCTCATATTTCTAGAGGCGTCCAGAGGAAGACCATGATTAGACACCAGTAGATTTGGTGCCTGGTGAGGCTCCTGTCTCAGAGTGACATTTTCTAGCTCACATACTGGAAGGGATGAACTACCTTTCTGATGTCCTTTATGATGGCTCTAGTCACATTCCTGAGGGACCCTCTCACACCCCCAAAAGCTCCCTCTCACTATGCTCACACTGGTGCTTACTTTTCAGCATAAGAATTTTTTTGTTTAGTTTAGTTTTGTTTTTTTGAGACAGGGTTTCTCTGTAGCTTTGGAATCTGTCCTGGAACTCCCTCTGTAGACCAGTCCAGCATCGAACTCATAGAGATCCACCTGCCTCTGTCTCCCAAGTGCTGGGATTAAAGGTGTGTTCTACCACCACTCAGCCTGCATATGAATTTTGAAAAAAACTCAGAATCCAACCACAGCCTACAAGATCCAGACTGGTCTGGTTACTAGCAGCCTCCCCATTACCCTTTCTCTGTGTCTCCCAAGACTTCTTGCCCTCTTCACCTCCCTTGAGAATTGAGCACTTACTGCTGGGTTTTTGCGCATGCTCCCTTGTGCCTGTGGAGTTCCTTGAGTGGGCCTCAAGCATTCTTCCCAGCTGCGGGCCCAGTTCCATGGGTTAGAAGCTTTCCCGGTACACACCTGAGGTGTCTCTATCATAGCACGTATCTCAGCTTGTGATTGTAGTCAGCTGCCTGTGTGCGCTGTTTTCACACCCACACATCCAATCAGCAATGGATCAAAAGCATTTTGAACAACAGCCTGTGACAGGACTGAACACAGACGTACTTTCTTTCCCTGCCATTATTCCCAGCCCCTCCCCCCACCAAATCTCTACAGCACTCACAGTGCAATCTCAAGATGATTTGGAGCGTCTGGGAGGAGGTGTCCAGTTATGGGAACACCATGCCGCTTTACAGGTGAGACTTGAGTACCCACAGACTCGGTGTCTGCAGGGATCCTGGAGCCAGTGCCCCCATGGATACTGAAGGATGACTGTGTGTACCTCTGTGTGATTATCTGATCCTTGCTTGTCCGCCTTGCTCGCTGATAAGCTCCTCAGAAGTGTATCCATGTGTTTTCTCTGTGACTGTATTCTGACACGGCACCTGGCATGCACAAAACGTTTTCTGGAATAAATGCATTTGAAAACTTATGTCTCACCTGGCTTCTTCTCTCATGAAGAGTTCTCTCCTGCCTCTGTTCTCCTGAGGGCATTTGTCCGTAGTGGGCAGTGAAGTAGAT
This sequence comes from Arvicola amphibius, assembly GCF_903992535.2. Taxonomy (NCBI): domain Eukaryota; kingdom Metazoa; phylum Chordata; class Mammalia; order Rodentia; family Cricetidae; genus Arvicola; species Arvicola amphibius. The sequence goes on along the minus strand of NC_052060.1, from coordinate 14,080,481 downwards.
GGCTTGATCAGACATGCAATCACAGTTCCAACTAACATGTTTTCCTCCTTCTGACCCATCCTGTCCCCTTTGGATTCCATCCTTTCTGAGTTGGTCGTAATCTCCTATGGAGACCCATCTCGTGATGGCATTATCATGTCCTTAAACGTTGGAACTGGGAGTTATGAAGAGTCATTTTTTTCCTGTTTTTTTTTTTCCTGAGTAGCTAGGTGGGTGGACTTTGACTAATTTATTTACAGTCCTAGAATCTTAGTTTCTTCATATTTGAAAGGGTAGTGAAATGTGCCCTGCTGAGTATTACCCAGTTCTGGTAAAAATGCAAAGAGACATGACTACCAAAGCAATCAGAAAGTTGCTAAGTGAGCATAAAATCTAAAATATATTTATCATCATTTTATGACTTTTGAGATTTGCTACAATGCCTGGCCATCGCGGGCACTCTCAATTACTGGAGTGCTGTAACCTATTATTTAATGTGGCAAGGGGATATGGTATGATACGCGTCACCGTGAAGGAGCTGCTAAAAGCCAAACTCGGGTATGATGTCATCTCATTTCATCCTCCCACTCATTTGACGAAGTGGAAACTGAGGCTAGGAATGGCTAATATTCAAGGCCACACAGCGTACAAGATTGAACCCAGGACATGAGCTTCAAAGCCTGTGCTCTCGTGGGGTTCCCCCCGGCCTCCCTCCCTTGCACATCCTTCTCCGAGCCATGCCTCTCGTGCCCCAGGCTTCTTATTTGTCATCGAACGCATTAATATTTATATCCCTTTCACAGAGGAGGAAGTGGCTGCACACAGAGAGAGCCTGGACTTTCAGTTCCAGGTAGAACACTTCCACCTACTGCAATGATCGCAGAAAGGGATGCCTGGGGTTTAAATGTGAGGGATTTGAACATCAGCAAGCCGATATTCCAGGCTGAGCTGGAAGAAGTCGTTTCACTTCCTTCCTGAGGGTTTTTGCCTCTTCCGAGCTTGGGGTGGCCCTGACCTGAGGGAGCTCAGCTACCGGCGAAAGAAGGAGGAAACAGATTGTTGCCAGGTGTGGCTGTCTGGACTGTGAGAGGACTGGCGACCAGCGTCACCCTAAGGTCCGCCTGGATTTTCCCAGGTGACATTTGCTTAACTCAGGGGTCAGTAATCTGGGCTGCAACATCCACTAAACCTGGGCCTGAGCTGCCTGCATCACCAGCCGGTTTGTTTTCCAGCTCTTTCCTAGGTATCATTTCCTGGCTATTTCTTTGGCAGCTTCCTCTGCACTGGCAGGGTTTATCAGGTATTGGCGCCTCCTGCTGTCGGAGAGCAGCTTTGCAAGGACTTAGCCAGTCTTGTCTTTCAAGAACTAGGACCACAGTCTGAGAGTGCGTTTTCTCAGGTCTCCTCTACCTGCCATTGACTGCTCATTGACTGTCCGCGTGACTGGGTCCCTGCAAGATCCCCAGAGCCGGAATAGCTCACTTTACACTGATGTTTGTGCGTTGAGGGAGTCTGTTTATGAAGTGCCCAAAGGTGGCTTAGCACCCTACGCTGACTTCTGAGAACATGGGAGGTTACAGGCATTGTTGGTAGGCCACCTCATAAACTCCTGGGTCTCCTTCAACTAGCACTGGTCCTTCTGATCATGGTGGGAGCTGGATCCACCTTGGGTCCCCTGACACTCTCAGGTTGTTTACAGCCGGACACCAGGGACAGGAGACCCACGTTCAGCGCTGAGGAAGGGAAAAGGGCTCCATCAACCTCCAGGCTGCTGCTCTCGGCATTCAGGCCTCAGGGTTGTAGAGGCTAAACTGTCTTCTCGTTGACGTTGTTGAACTGTGCTGGGGAGCTTCTGAGCCTCGGGTGCCTAGCTTCACAGGGCTCTAAGGAGGGGCCTACAGCTTCAGCTCAGGTCCCCTCTCCTGGGCTTCCTGTCCTCCTGCCTTTCAGGTTTCCCGTTCTTAAAGTCCCAGCAGCTATAGGCTGCTCTAGGGTTCTTTCCTTTTCCTGAGAACAAATATCACCGCCCGCTACTCTTTGCACGTTGCAAGCACATACTGTCCCTCGGGCTCCTCCTCATTTGTGTGAATTACGGCCTTTCTTACTCCCATGGGTACTGCTCAGAACTCTTGTCTCCCAGGGTGCATTGTCTCTGCTTGACTGGAGTACAAACATCTGGCTGTCCAGTCCCTGGGTCATTCCCACAAGACCTCAAACTCTGCCTGCCAGGGATTCAGCCAAGGGCATTCGTAGAGATGGGTCAATCTTGGGCCTACCCGGATGATCTGTGTTTCTAAACAGCCACCAACCCCTGAACATCCATGGATTCTAAGCAAGCCTTTCCCCCCCCTCCTTTTCAAGACAGCATTTCCCTGTGTAGCTCTGGCTGTCCTGGAACTCACTCCATACACCAGGCTAGCTTCAAACTCACAGAAATCTGCCTGCCTCTAACTCCCGAGTGCTGGGATTACAGGTATGAATCACTACTGCCTGGTCTAATCCCCATCTGCATTTTGATATGGTTTGTGATTCCTCCCACTCTTTTTTCTTTTTAATTTTTATAGTTATTATTGAGCTATGTATTTTTTCTCCACTCCCCTCCCTTCCTCTCCCCTTCCCTTCTACCCTCTCCCATGGTTGCCACGCTCCCAATTTACTCAGGAGATCTTGTCTTTTTCTACTTCCCATGTAGGTCAGATCCATGTATGTCTCCCTTAGGGTCCTCATTGTTGTCTAGGTTCTCTGGGATTGTGAATTGTAGGCTAGTTTTTCTTTTCTCTATGTCTAAAGCCATTTATGAGTGAGTACATATGATAATTATCTTTCTGGGTCTGGGTTACCTCACTCAATATGATGTTTTCTAGCTCCATCTATTTGCCTGCAAATTTCAAGATGTCATTTTTCTCTGCCGTGTAGTACTCCATTGTGTAAATTACCACATTTTCCTTATTCATTCTTCAGTCAAGGGGCATTTAGGTTGTTTCCAGGTTCTGATTATGACAAACAATGTTGCTATGAACATAGTTGAGCACATGTCCTTTGGTATGATTGAACATCCTTTGGGTATATACCCAAAAGTGGTATTGCTGGATCTTGAGGTAGGTTGTTTCCTAATTTTCTGAGAAATCGCCATACTGATATCCAAAGGGTCTGTACCAGTTTGCATTCCCACCAGCAATGCAGAAGTGTTCCCTTTACCTCACAACCTCTCCAGCATAAGTTGTCATCAGTGTTTTTGATCTTGGCCATTCTTACAGGTGTAAGATGGAATCTCAGAGTTGTTTGGATTTGCATTTCTCTGATGACTAAGGATGTCAAACATTTCCTTAAGTGTCTTTCAGCCATTTTAGATTCCTTTGTTGAGAGTTCTCTGTTTAGGTCTGTACTCCATTTTTTAAACTGGATTATTTGTTCTTTTGATGATCGATTTCTTGAGTTCTTTGTATATTTGGGAGATCAGATCTCTGTCTGATGCTGGGTTAGTGAAAATCTTTCCCATTCTGTAGGCTGTCATTTTGTCTTGTTGACCATGTCCTTTGCTTTACAGAAGCTTTTCAGTTTCAGGACGTCCCATTTATTAATTGTTTCGCTCAGTGTCTGTGCTGCTGGAATTATATTTAGGAAGTGGTCTTCTGTGTCAATGCATTCAAGTGTACTTCCCACTTTCTCTTCTATGAGGTTCAGTATGGTTGACTTTATGTTGAGGTCTTTGATTCATTTGGACTTGAGTTTTGTGCATGGTGATAGATATGGGTCTATTTTCATTCTCCTACATGTTGATATCCAGTTATGCCACCACCATTTTTGAATGTGCTTTCTTTTCTTCATTTTATAGTTTTTGCTTTTTTGTCAAATATCAGGTATTCCTAGGCATGGATTGATATCTGGACCTTTGATTCAGTTCCATTGGTCCTCCTGTCTGTTCTTATGCCAATACTAGGCTGTTTTTAGTACGGTAGCTCTGTAGTAGAGTTTGAAGTCAGGGATTGTGATGCTTCCAGAAGTTCCTTTATTGTACAGAATTGTTTTGGCTATCCTGGGTTTTTTGCTTTTCCATATGAGGTTGAGTACTGTTCTTTTGAGGTCTGTGAAGAATTTTGCTGGGATTTTGATAGGCATTGCATTAAATCTGTAGATTACTTTTGATAAGATTGCCATTTTTACTATGTTAATTCTATCTACCCAAGAACATGGGAGATCTTTCCATTTTTTGGTGTCTTCTTCAATTTCTTTATTCAAATATTTAAAGTTCTTGTCATACAAGTCATCCACTTGTTTGGTTAGAGTTACTTCAAGATGTTTTGTGCTATTTGTGGTGATTGTGAAGGGTGTAGATTCTCTGATTTCTTTCTCAGCCCATTTATCATCTGTGTACAGGAGGGCTACTATTTTTTTCTAGTTAATCTTGTATCCTGCTACATTACTGAAGGTGTTTATGAGTTGTAGAAGTTCCTTGGTGGAATTTTTGAGGTTGCTTATGTAAACTATTATATCATTAGCAAATAGTGAGAGTTTGCCTTCTTTTCTGATTCGTATTCCCTTGTGATCCCCCACTCTTATTGAGTCTGTACTGTGTTAGGGGATGAGGCTAGACCTGTCTCTGTACTGATGGCTAGTCCCATTGATGACTTGTGCTTCATCTCAGAACAGGGACAGCTTCTGGTCATGCTAAAAGGTAAAGGATTCAGCCTGGTCAATGAGGTCAATAAAGGGAAGAGCCAGGACCAGAGTGAGGCCCGTTGACTCTCAGTCCGGTGCTCAGCTTCGGGCTCCCTTCCTGGCAGAGGTGGACACGTGGTCCAGAAGGAGGCTGATGAGAGCCACCTCTCACAATAGCTTCTCTTCTCACCAAAGATGACAGGAAACGTCAAAGTCAAATATTCACCGGAGGCGAAGTGTGAGCACTTCAAAGGAGAGTCAATCAAACATTCCCTTTGGGGTGGGGGTGGGGCGGACACTCAGGGCTCAGAAATCACAGTGGGTCATGCGCAGAGAGCCTTGCTGATCTCAGCATGATGGACAGAGGAACCTTCTGCTTCCCATGGTTTGAAATTCCTCCTCTCTTCTTCCACATAGAAAAAAATGTTACCTTGGGTGAAGCTGAGGTGGGCTCAGGAAGCCTGTGATGGGAGATGGAGAGGGAGAGGGAGACGGAGAGGGAGGGGGAGGGGGGAGAGGGAGATTTCAGCCAGCTCCAAGCCCCTCACAGGCCTTTTGTCTCTTTCCCCTTTCCCCAACTCCCCTCTTTCTTGGGAGCCTATGCAGAGGCACAGGTGGCAAAAATGTTCTTTTCTCAGAGGCACAAGTCACCTTAGTTCCCTGCTCTCAGGGGACTCATCTGAGGGTGTTCCTTTCTTCAAAATGCCACCTTCTCTGTTTCAGCCTTGCCTTTCCCCTCCTCCATTATCGTCACCCCCTCTGCTAAGATTTCAACCCCTCAAGTCCTCTGTTGGGACTTGCTCGCATTCCCCTGATGGTGGAGGGGTCTTCCTGCCGGTTGGTATTTCTCAGTAGCAGCTCCTTTCCTTGGGCTTTCCTCCCCATCACTAGCCCACTTGACAGCTTTGGAGGTGATTGATGATTGAATCTCTCATCCAGTTGCCAGAGGGCAGGAGGGGGAAGGGGCTCCATGACAGTGAGGGGGCCCTGGGTGTGGGAGTGGGTGGGCTTGTCTCTCCAGGAGGGGCCCCAAGGTCATTTAAAATACCTTGAATTTAATATGCTGATCCTTTGGTGGTCAACTAAGTAAGTCTAAAATATTTTCATTGAAAATAGCTTACAGACAGGACACCACCTCCACCTCCCAGCATTTTATGTCCCAGCTGGAGAATACTTTTAAGACACAGAAAGAATTTACAGAAATACTAATCATGTTAAAGTAAAGGACTGTTTATTAGAGATCTTAAAGATGAGTCACATGCTGAGAGAAAGAATTCGGGCTGTATATCTACTTGCAAAGGGTCAGTTCATGTTACACACATAGAGCTCCTGTAACTCATGTACAAGAGTTGATGGGGAAAGGCTTCAGAGAGGAGGACCACTTACGATAAGAAATTGTGAAGACGTATTGGCTTCATCATCACCATCAAGCAAAGCAGCTAGAGAGGGAGGAACTGACATGTTTGTTCACTTGGCAACAGTCACGGCCTGTTATAGGAACTGGAAAGACCTAGAAATCACTTACTGTTGCATGAAAACAGATTAAGCCTGACTTTGCAATGCATAACAGGAGCCGAGAAAGACCAAAATCACCATTTCTTCTGCTGGCTTATGTTCTCCTGAGAGACAGACCACAGGTCAGCAATGGGATTGTTAGCTAGATTAGAGGCATGCCGGAAAGTAAGACAGAGAAGGGGACAAATGGGAAGGAAGATAGAGAAGGGGATGGAGAGGGTGTGGGAAGGTGACAGTAGCTCAGTCTTATCAGGAAGGCGGCACTGGAGAAAGATGTGAAAGAATGGGAGAATGAATTGTCAAATTCCCCAGGGGAAGACACAAGCTGTAGAGCCTTCAGTTCACAAGGAGTGCAATAACACACACAAGAGTCACTGGACCACGGTCCTTCTGAAGTTTATCCAGGCTCTTGGGTATTGCGAGGGCTGGGTTCAGTTTTCTCAGAAGTTGTTTATGTTCTCTGACTTCAAGCTTTTAACAAACAAAATCTCTCCTTTTCAGCTGAGTGGCTGTCCAACCCTCCTGTTTGCATGGTAAAGTTTGTTTCCCAAGTTGTCTTAACTTTGTATCGTCTCTCACCTTTAACCCAAGACAGTGAAATTCTTTAAAACTTTGTGGGCTTTTTATTTACTAATTTATAATCTATTAACTGAGAACCATCTTAACAATGATCTTTGAAGGAAGGTTTTAATGATCTTCATATTTTAAGAGCTCCCCCCTCCCCCACTGGGTCTCACTATGTAGCCCTAGGTAGTCTGGGACTCACAGAGATCCACCTGTATCTGCCTCTCAGTGCTGGGATTAATGTGGCCGGTCACAAAACCAGTTAAGAAGAAGCTCTACTTCTTTCGTCCTTCCTTCCTTCCTTCCTTCCTTCCTTTCTTTTCTTTCTTTTTTTTTTTGGGATTTTTGAGACAGGGTTTCTTGGTAGCTTTGGAACCTGTCCTGTAATTAACTATTGTTGACCAGGCTGACCTTGAAGTCACAGAGATCCACCTGCCTCTGCCTCCATAGTGCTGGGATTAAAGGCATGTGTAACCACTGCCCGGCTAGAAGCTCTATTTTTAGAGAGAATCTGCAAGACACAGAGGACACACCTTCACACCCCTACAAAGGGCACACCTTTACATCCCTAAAGGAGAAACATCTTCACACCCCTACAGAGGACACACCTTCATACCACTATAAAGGGCACATATTCACACCCCTACAGAAGACACACCTTCACACCCCTACAGAGGACACACCTTCACACCCCTACAGAGGACACACCTTCACACCCCTACAGGGGACACACCTTCACACCTTACAGAGGACACACCTTCACACCCTACAGAGGACACACCTTCACACTTTTACAGGGGAGGATTCACTAAGGAATGTTGGAGGAAGAGGACCCTTGAAAACTCATTTCTTTCTCTCAAAGAATACAGAACCCTGGCAAAAATGAACAAAATTGTTGTTTTTGGAACTCTATAAATTAACCAAAGGCTTGACCAGTTTGAGAAATGTTTCCTGGAGAAAAATGGCTGAATCTTGGCAAGAAAACAAATTCTGTGCTGTGTTTATCTGTCCCGCTCCCATGCCCCTTGCCCAACTCTAGGGCAGCCTTATGTTTTAGTTCCTTTTCTGTTGCTGTGATACATTTTCCTAATAAAACCTAGGATAGTGGAGAGGGGCTTCTTTTAGCTTGTAATTCTGGGTTATAACCCACAATAGTGCAGAAGCCAATGCACCAGGAACATAAAACAGCTAGTCACATCCCATCTAGTCAAGAGTAATGAGACATGAAATTGTACACACTTTCCTGCTTGGTTGTTTATGCTCAGTACAATTTTTCCACTCTTATTTAGTTCAAGACTCCTTGCCTAGGGGTTGGTGTTGCTCGCAGTCGGGTTGGGTCTTTCCACATCAACTAGCTTAATTAAAGTAATGCTCCAGACATGTCCACAGGCCAACCCAATGTAGACAATCCCTTGCTGAGACCCTTTTCCTGGTCAATTCTAGTTAGGGTCAAGTTGATAATTAAAACAAACCACCACACCTTGAAGTCAATAAATACTCTTGGAAGTCTGATGCTTGTGAAATCCAGCTCTCCAGTCCAGCCACGGCAGGAGGGAGCGTGCAGTTCCTCTAAAACCCTATCCCCAGAGCGCTGTCACTGTCTGACTCCATGACAAAGCTCTCTATCCTCTGACTAATCTTTGTTTCACTCAGTTGGGTGGGACCCATTCCTAGGTCTTATTCCCAAGACAGGGCACTGTAATCATTTCACATTAAGCAGCATGAGAAAGTGATTCTCCTGGGGTAAGAAGCTGGCCAAAGATCTGAGAATGAGATGTCCATAGGGGCCTCTGCCATGCTATTACCTGTTCTTGTGGATGCAGAAGGCCTCTGGTAAGCATATGCTCTGGAAAACCCCAAGAAGGTCATGGCCTCTTGCCACCTCCAGCTGCTGCTAAGGTGGTGTCTCAAGGAACAAACGTGAAGACAGAGTTGTGAATTGCCAGCATAGTGAAGGAGACATGTCCTGGAGCTCACGGAGAGCATGCATGACCAACGATAGAAGGTCTTTGACTACAAGGCAATCTAAAGAACTTTCTATCTAAGTTGATGGCTACTTTGGGTGACTGTCCACACAGCAAGATGTCTCTGTCATTTCTAGAGTTTTGGAAGTTGCTTACAATGCATTTCCTGTTTACTTAGGTAATATTATATCCTTCTGGAGTCTTTGATGGAGTTGAAGAATTGATAGTTATAGTTTTCCTTAGTTATGATAAAAGATAAAGTAGATATAAATATTGTAACTGTAATTATACCTGTTTTGTTACATGTGATTTTACTATGTTAAAGTTAAAACCTTCCTTTTTTATTTAAACGGAAAAGGGGAGGTGATATGGGATTCCCCTCTGTATGCTGTGAATATCATTGGTTAATAAAGAAAACTTCCTTGGCCTGTTGATGGGGCAGAACTTAGGTAGGCTGGAAAAACTAAACTGAATGCTGGGAGAAAGAAGGGTGGAGTGAGGAGAAGCCATCTAGGCCCACCAGAGACAGACGCTGGGAACTTTACCCAGTAAGCACAGCCACGTGACAATACATAGATTACTAGAAATGGGTTAAGATATAAATGTTAGCCAAAAAGAATCTAGAGCTAATGGGCCAAGCAGTAATTTAAATAATATGAATTCTGTGTGATTATTATGGGAGTCTGGACAGCTGGGAAATGAACAAGTAGTCTTCTTACAGCATGGAGAGACAGTTTTATTTAAGGATGTGGCACCTTGTAGATCCGCTTAGCACCAGTGGATGGCCCTACACTCATGAGTATATGAGCAGTACACTCTAGGTTATGTTGAAAAACAAAATAAGAAAGGGGTTAGAGAGATAGCTTAGTGGTTAAGAACACTGGTTGTTCTCCCAGAGGACTTGGGATCAATTCTCAGCACCAACACGGCAGTTCATAACTGCCTGTAAATTCAGTACTAGGGGATGCAGTGACCTCTCTGGCCTCCTTGGAACCAGGTACCTTCATGATACCCAGACATACATGCAGACAAACACCCATACACATAAAAATAAATAAATAAAAACAGAACAGGGATATTTGAAGTTGGGAGGGTGTGGGAAGTGGAGGGAAGATCTGGAAGGAATTAGGGAGAAGAGGGAGGGGTAGCTATGATCAAAATTCATTGTATGAAATTTGCAAACTATTAATATAAATATAATATTTAAATAAAAATGCCTGCCTAATAATTAGCTAACTTCTAAGGTAGGTAGGTAGAAACTGTCAGGTCCAAAAGAAGTTCCATTTCTCCAAATTCCACAGGGCAGAGGGGACAAATGACTATCTGTGGTGCCTATTGGCACACCACAGTGCATGCCGGCTCCAGGATCCCTCGGTATCAAAAATGACTATCTGGTGCCATTGGCACACCACAGTGCATGCCTGCTGCAGGCTCCCTCCCTCGGTATCACAACAACCTGTTAAATATTTCAAAGTGGAGCTAGCCTCTAGCTCTTCTCACTTCCTCCCTATCCTAAACTCCCTCAGCTCACGGGCTTCCCTCCCACAGCTGCCCATTCTTCTTACAGCCATGCTATTCTGGATATGCTCTTTTTTTTCCCTCACCTCTCTTTGCCTTCCTCTTACCTGCTCCCCTGTCTCTGGTGCTCTCCTTCTCTATGTACCTACCCCACCCCCTACTCTGCTCATGGTCAGGTCCAGTCTGCTGGCCATGTTCAATCTACTGCTTTCTCTCTCTGCTCTGGATTCTTCCAGAGGTCTCTGCCTGTTCTTTCTCTCACATCTACAGCAAAACCCTTCCCCTTAACCATACTATGGAGTGGTCACGTTGTCAGTTCAGTGACTGCAGGTGAAAAAGATTACAGAGTTCACAGAATTACCTCGGGAAGAACCCCTTATTGTACTAAACAGACATCTCTGGCAGCAGGCAGTGGTGGTGGCAGCAGGCAGCGTGGCTGTGAGAAGGGGCACTTAAAACGCATTGTCAGTTTTCAACCAAAAGTTAGAAGACATACAAACATGCTATCTTATTGTATTCACAGAAAAGAATTCAGATTAAACTCTCTGGAAAGCATATTTGTTGGATTTTTTAGATAAAGACTTTAAATTGGCTTTTGTGAGTGCCTTCAGAGAAGAATAGAAAACTCTTGCCTGATATTAAGGTTAAATGTGGCAACAATGTCTCACCAAAGAGAGCATCAAACAGAAGACAGAAGTTATAAAGAGATACAAACAGACAGTCTGGAATTGCAAAGTTCAGTAACTGCTGTGGACCCTGGCTTGGATTCAGAATAGGTTTGAGCAGACAGAAAAATCAGCTGACTCAAAGAGAGGTGAGTTGGACCAGGATGCAGGGGCATCCCTTTAATCCCAACGTCAAGGGGGCAGAGGCACACGGATCTCTAGGCCAGCCTGGTTTAACATAGTGAGTTCCAGGACAGCCAAGGCTACATCCTGTGTCAAAACAAACAGCCAGTCAGCCAGACAGACAGACAGACATGTGATTTATAATTACCCAGCCTCAGAAACACAAACAAACAAACAAACAAATAAATAAATAAATAAGCAGAGCCTCAATGATTTGTCTGTCTTTATTAGGCATATCAATGTACTCCTAAAGACACTGGCGGGAGAATTAAGAATTAGGAAAATGTACTCCAATTAGGACAATTTAAAAGGATTTACATGTGTCATAATCACAATGCTTAAAAGTCAAAGATAAAGGGAGAATGTTGAAAGTGGCAACAAAACCCTGTTCAGCACATGTGGGAGTTCCTCCCTAAGATTAAGGAATAATCAGGAATCATTGACAGCAGAAGACGGTGAGATTGACAAGCTGCTGAGAGAATTAGGCTGTCAATTAAGTGCAGCATTGTTTAAAAAACTATCAAGAACTTCAAACAGCAAGATAAACAAAAATTAATGAAAAATGACCTAGTGTAAAAAGTTGTTCTGCAAGAAATACTAACGAGAGTTCATTGGGTTGAAGGAAGGGTGCCTGGCAATGTTCCAACTCCATGTGGAGAAGAAACCCTTCATTGTGAAGAGCAGCTAACAGGCGAAGGGAACAGCAGCCTGCGTGGCTTTCTGTTTGTGACTTTTTTTTCCCTATCTGCTTTTGAAAGAAAATTTATAAAACAATAGTTATTTTATTTTTGTTTTTTAAGACAGGGTCTCCTGTAGCCCAGGCTGCCCCCCCCCACTGAACGCACTGTGGAGCTGAGTGTGAACCCCTGATCCCCCTGCTTCAGCTCCTCAGTGCTAGAATTACAGACCTGCAAGGCAAGCTCGGCTTGAAGCAATGGCTACCAAACTGCTGAGAGCTTTACAGTGTGTGAAGATGATTGGAAGACATTGTCTTTATCAAGCACAACACTGAGTGTAGGGAATTCATTCTTGTAATTAAAAAAGAAAATGTCTACTTGACACTAAAGATGACAGTAACAGAGGAACAGACGGGTGACAATGACAATAGATATCGACACGGTACGTGTCAGGTTTACCATATTTGTAACTGAATGAGGTGGGAATGGATTAAAATACTAATCAAGGCAGGGACCAGAAAATAGCTAAGAAGCACATCCAAATATCTACTGCTTATAAAAGACAAATATTAGATCCAATGACATCAGTAAGTTCTAAGAGAAAGGACAGCAAAGAATCTACTGTTTAGTAAGCAATAAAAGCTGAAATAGCTACGTTAACATCAGACGAAACGGGCACCAAGGCAAAAAGTGTTACCAGAGAAATAAAAGACATTTTATAGTGACGGGAAAATGGATGCACTGGGAGGAAATAAACATATATGTATCTATGAGAAGAAACAACAACAAAATCAAATGAAGAATTCAGTAATTCAACAACAATAGTTGGAAACTTCAACATCCCAGTTTCTTGTGTGAATGTTGTTGTTGTACGTGCACATGTGTGTGCAGCCGTGCCTGTGCCCATGCATACAGAGACCAGAGGACAACACCAGGTGTCCTGTCTGAGCACTCTCTGTATCACCCCTGAGACAGGATCTCTCAGTGAATGTGGAGTTGGGCTGGCTTGGCTGGCAGCCAGCGAGCCCCAGTGATCCTTCTGTCTGTGCCTTACACTAAGGCAGGGTGACGCGTGTGCCGCCTGACCTGTTTTTTACATGGCTGCTGGTATCAGAACTCAGGTCCTCATGCTTGAACAGAAAGCTTTCTTACTCACTGGGCGATTAACGCAGCCCCCAGTACCACTCTTTCAGTAATAGGTAGAACAAGTAGACAGACAAACAGGGAAAGGAATATCTGTAGATGGTTATGAACCAACTCTCTGACAGGCTTCCACGGGACACTCTGCACAACAGCTGAGCCACACCCTCCCCAAGTGCACATGGAGATTCTCCAGAATGAGTGCTTAGGCCAGAAATAAGCTTTAATAGGCTTAAGAGGATTAAAATCATACAAAAAAAAATCTGTTTTCTAATCACAATGGAATTAAATTACAAGTCTGTATTAGGAGCAAATATGAGAAACTCGGAAATAATAAGAAATTAAACAACATATTCATCAATGACTTCTAAGTCAGAGACGAGACCACAGAGGCATTAGGAATACTATGAAATGAACGAGAACAAAAATCACAACATAGCCAGTCTCACAGGGTGTGGTGAAAGCAACAGCTGAGTGACATTATACCTGTAAACACAGAGTTTTAAGGGCAATAAATCTCAAATCCAAAACTTCACCTGCCTAGAGAAAGAAGAAAAGGAGCAGTCTAGCCAAAGGGACCAGGAGGAAGGAAAGACTACCAGTAGATGGGGTGGAGCAGGGCAGAATAGGGAGGGGCAGAGTAGGGTGGGGAAACAGCAAATGGAAAAGGAATTATGGAAAAAAGAATGAAACTAAAAACTGGATTTTAGAAAAAAATTGTTTTAGCTGTGGAAAGGAAGAGTCATATTTCTAAAGCCTGGAATGAAAAATGAGACATCACTACAGACTCCACAGCAATGGGAAAGATTATAAGGATTATCAGATTATACTGGTGTGCCAGCAGATTAGATAGCACAGATGAAATGGAAGAATTCCTAAAAAGACACAGCTTCTTAAATTGACTTCAGGATAGAGCTTATGGGTCATCCATAATAAATTCTCCAGCCTTCACACCTCTGTCCCTCACCGTCACATGCTGAAACTCTAGCCCCCACTGAGATAGAAAGTATTTGGTGGTGTGGCCTTCGAGAGGTAACTAGGTTTAGATGGGGCTATGGGGTGGAGTCTCTTCTTGTATAAACAGAGGAAGGCACCAGCACTCCCTCTGTCATGTGGAGGGGCAGCGAGAAGGCTTCTGTGTGCCACTGAGAGGAAACCTGGCCTTCACTTATCAGATCAGTATCTCGATTGTGCATTTCCTGCCTTCAGATGTGTGAGACAGACTCCTATGGTTGAGCAGACACGGTGCTCTGTAGCTGCCAGCTGCTCTCAAAGCTGGCTCCCCAGGACAACACAATAGGCCCTGAACTCAGAGCCGGCTCACTGGATTTCCTGGCTCCCCAAGAGAATGTGGTGTCTACAGTGAGCTCTTTGGCTTGTCCTTGAGAGTCACACAACATGAATGGTGTAGTACTCCGCTGAGGGAGGCAGTCATTAAGGTCTGTGATCGCTCAGGGAAGCACACAGAAGCCCCGAGACCCCTCAGAACTATTGAAGATGAGCTTGTCAGGTCATTTCTTGGAAATGAAACCCACCGCAGCTACAAACTTATGTGAACTGTACTTAAGAGGGACCAGCTCCTACAAGGTGCAGCGGGACCGGACGGGAAGGGGCACAGGTGTGTTCTGATTAGCGATTGGTTCTGGGATGGTGACAAGCATGGTTACCTAGGATAGCTGTGCAGGCTGGATCTCCAACAACTCCAGAAATGTTGAGACTTACAGAGACACTCAGTCTCCCTAAGTGGTGTGATGTGGCCATCTGAATAGGTTCACAGTTGTCTGTTGTATTAGAATATAATGTAACATATTAAAACACAAACAATAGAAAATAAAATACAAACTAAGGGAGGAGAGAAGGATAATGTAAGCTTTGGTCGGTGAGATGGTAATGGTTCTGAGGCGGCAGGCTTGCTGGGGAGGTTAAGGCTTCACATGGCGCCAGAACACTGCTTACTTGGAATGGACCCATCCTCTTTTCCTGGGACCTGTAGGGGTGGACTCTGGGGACTTCATCTGTGCGCCATGATTTGGCCTTTTCAGTGGATACCATCCTCCTACCCACAGGGAGGATTGTCTGACTAACTCAGACCTGTAGGCTAGTTCTTGAACATTTCCAAGCTGGACTGAAGAAAGAGATGACCTCTCTATGTGGCCATGAATGCTGGGAGCTGAGACGTTCTGAAGCCTTGGACACCAGATAGCATCCAAGGGAGACAGAAGGTCAGTTGGAGAGAGGGAAGGAGCCACCAGAGAGAGGCAGGAAGCAGCTCTCTGCTCCTGCCCTTCCTTTGGTTACATGATTCTCTTCTTTGGCCTAGCCTGGTGAACATTGGCACATGCCTAGAATCCAGCACATGAGAAGAGGAGGCAGGGGGACCGACCTTAGTCTGAAACAGCAACAACAACAATCAAACAAGTAAAGATTATGAGGTTAAGAAATCACGTAGAGGGTGGAGAGACGGCTTGGCAGTAACACCACTTGTTGCTTTTCCAGAGAACTGGGACTTAATTCCGAGCACCCATTTGATAGTTCACTGTGGTCTGTGATTCCAGTTCCTGGGGGTCAGATGCCCTTTCCTGGACTCTGAGGGCACCGGGCACGAATGTGGTGTACAGACACATTCAGCCAAAACACTGACCCTAAAATAATAAAAAAATATAAAAACAGAAAAAGAAAAAGAAATCACGTAGGAGTGACCAAGAATGGCTTTAATGGCCATGGTGCGACCCGGCTTTATCAGCCAGCGCTTCAGTCCCTAAACAGGACAGCAAGCATTTGACAGTCACCTGGGACGCCGAGTGCCCCTTGTCCATCCTTTCAGGCAGCATCTATTGAGCACGTACTGTCCGCTGGACGTGTCTAACAGAGCCCAGATTATTTAGAGGAGGACAAACCTGCCAGGATACTGACCCTCCTGGAGCTTAGGGCTGGTGGAGCGGCAGGCATGAAGCAGAGCCAGCCCCCATGTCAGAGAGCGGTTAGGTGTTCTAATACGTGAGCGAGAGGAAAAGGGAGAAGACGTTATGAGAAAATAGCGTTAACGGAAAGAGTCCAGAGCTGGTGGCTGGAAAGCCCTTCTGAGGAAGGCGACCTTTGAACTGCAGCCCGATGGGTAAGAAATCTCCCAGGTAAGAGTGAAGTGACGTCTGTGCTCTGCGTACGAAGTGGTGGCGAAAACAGTGGGCCAGGCACGGGCCTCACAACTGTCTCCTGTTATGAGGTCTTTCTCCTTCCACCACTGGCAACCAAGGCACAGAGAGGTTAAGAAACCTCTTAAGGTCACACAGCTGCAAGTGTTGGGAACCGTGTTCTAGTTCTATATCCAGAGGGTGGCTTTGAGGTAGGAGCTGGAAGGTGATGTCTAGAAAGATGGGGTACAGCTGGCGGGGAAGGGGGATCTGGAACTTCTCCAGGCCTTGAAAGGCCTTGCGGTTTTATTCTTTGTGTCACGAGGAGCAATTGAAGATATGTAATCAGGAAAGGGTACGGTCCCATGTGTGTGCTAAAAGGCCCGTGGTGAGCTTAAAAATGATCATGTTTTGTGACAGCACAGAAAAGCACCCGGGAGGATCTGTTTATTTTAGTCTCCTCTAGTCTGACTCTCCAGTCTGATAACCTGGAAATACGGCCTCGCAGTCATTAACAAACACTTATATTTAATAGCACACTTGGAATGATTATACTGCACACATTGTCCAGTCAACCAGCACTTAAGGAAACATTGTATCATGTGATGGTTTTATTCCAAGGTTTTGCAGGAAGAGGCAGGCACTGGTGGGAAGGAGGGTGGAAAGTGGCTGACTTCTTTGGCTGCTTAGTCCAACAGGAACTTGGGGCCCGTCCAGGACACAGATCTAGCTTGTTCCTTGGAGACTGTTCCTGAGCCCCAAGTGGCTTCCTCAGAGCTCCCAGGTTCTGAGTTCTCCTGGAGCAGACTGTGCTAAGACCTCTTTTTCCTCTGTACACGTGACTGTCAAAGGGCAGCTGTCCCATGCAGCTCACAGGGTGGGGACTGGTCCTTTGGGTGATGCTCTGGGTACCTCTTGAATCTTCATCTTCCCTTGTGCTTCACAAGTCAGGGTGGGATGAGGCCTGGCGACTCTGGCTGTTCATAACCAGGGTAAACTGTTAGCTTTGTATCTACTTTCATCATATTGATGGATCGGACCCACCATCCTGTGGGACAAGTAGAGTGTCTTGCTGAGGTTCAGAAACTAGAAGGTGATAGAGTCACCCAGTGTGAGGATGTCGAATTCCACATCATATGTTTAGCTGCTTTTTCATGAAGCCCATGTCGCCTCTATGCTAGCTAACATCCTGTTCTGTTTGGGGCAGGAGTTTACTTTCTCAGTGAGGCTCTGTGTCTGGGCTGAACCCAGTCACAGAGGATGACATTAGGGTAGAGAGGAGGCTGACCGGACCCAGCGCTCAGTGTATTTACCATCTGCAAATGATGGGCGGGATACCTCAAGGAAAGGAAGCTGACTTTGGGAGCAGGGCATCCAGGAGCACTAGATAACCAGAGCTGCCCATGCTCCTACACCTATCAGGGACCTTGGCACTGCTCAGTCAGGTTCCAGTAACTTGCCCAGATCTGGCTGGAAAAACCCCCAGAATGCCAGGCCACCAGGCAGCCTCCCTGGGCAAGCCAGTCTCGTGCCTACCCCTCCCTCCTCATCATGGAAAAGTACAGGCAGATGGGTACCCTTCAGGCCTGCAGGCAGATGTACGCTATACTCCACACATGCTGGCCCTGTGTTCTCCAACTGCGAATACTGCCTGGTTTGTCCTCAGGCCGGGGCTGGAGGGAAACCGTTTCCCCCCAAAATAGCAGTTTTTAAAAAATATCTGGAGAATGTCCACAGTCTAAGTGGGGTGGGGTGTCTTCTAGACAGGCTCGCATTGCAGCGAGGACACTGTGGTCCTCCAGCAGAGGCAGAGAAGGAATGTGAAACTCTACCCCGCAAGGAGCAAAACGGTTTATTTTTTTTTTAATTTTTTTTTTTTTATTTTTTTGCATTTTTCCTTTCTTTCTTTTTGCCAGTTCCTATAGGGTCAGGCTTGTGGAGCCTGCTGGGAGTCTCAGCCTCCTAGAGGAGGCTCCTTCCCAAGCCTGTGGTGCAGCACTGAGCAAGTCAAGACACCTGGCTGGATATCCCAGGTGCTCACCCGGGGCCTCCCAGCTCTTCCCTCCCTTCCCTCCCTCCTTTTCCCTCCATCCGTCCCTCCCTCTCCTTTCCCCTCCCTTGGGCAGTATGATACACAGTTTTAATATATGATCTCATGGGATCCCCTAACCTTGGCAGAGCTGGGCTTGGCCCTTAACAGGCTTCTTGGCGGTACCGCGGAGTGAACGAGTGCCCGTGAGCGTCACTTCACCTCTTCAGGCAGGAGTTTTTTCACCTCACGATGCTAGTGCTGAGTTGGATGAGCTCTGACGTCTCAGTGCCTTCTGCTTCAAAAGCTTTGGAGGGCTCTCATTCTGCTAATCAAAGCCCATTTCCTAGCTGTGCTGGTAAAACTCATTCCTTTCCACACAGGCCCCCTGCCTCATTCTCCAGCACACAATTTACCTTGACTTTTCCAGAGATACTGGGAAAGGGAGGCATGTGTGCATGCGTGCGTGCATGCGTGTGTGCGCGCGTGTGTGCGCGCGTGTGTGCGTGCACGCGTGTGTGTGTGTGTGTGTGTGTGTGTGTGTGTGCATGTGTGTGTGTATATGTAAAAATCAGGGACTCAAAGTTAGGGTCAAGAGCGAGGGATTTGGAGTGTGAATCATGGTAAATTTCAAAAGACTGAGCGAAGGGAGGTTTTTGACTAGGACAGAGGGAACGCTGTGGCCATTCTCCCTTGGGCTAAAGTTCTTGATTTGGACTGAATGGTTTGGGGGTGCATTTCTTTTTTTCTAAACCAGGTGGCTAATGTTCTTTGAACCAACAGCGTGGGAACTGTATCCCTGAGCTCTGGTGGGCTAGAAGGGTGTGAGGCTTGGCTTTCCCCACTAGCGGTGGCAGAGCAATGGCAGGACCATCTAGTGCCTGGCTAGACTTGGTCTGGTGGCCTGGGCTGGGGGTAGGGAGGGGGCGTGTGTTGAGATGACTTGGGGAACAGGGAGGTCTTGACAGCGGGAGAAGGGTGGACTGCCTTTTTGTCTCCTGTGTGTGACAAGAGAAGGGAGGGTAGAGGTGGTGGCACTGCCCTGGGCTCTCCCACCACCCCCCATGTTCAAAATCCAGTTTATTGAATTTACAGTAAAGGCTTTACGGGCTTTCCTGGAAGTGGCTCGTTACGGAAACTCTGTGCTAGCAGTTTGGTGGCTGGTGTCTGGTTTGCTTGGGAGAGGTTGACTCAGGCCTGTCTTGGTGGAAACTTCCTTTGCCTGGGTCACCCAAGGGGAGGAACTGGGGGCTCCCCTTGAGGAGATGGGCCATCTCATAGCTTGGCCTCCACTGGTCCAAACCTGATTCCACTCTGACGTTTTTCTTCGGATTTCCACCATCTGCTCCTCAGTGGAAGTGTGTTGAAAAGGTCACTCCTATAATTAGAGTCATTTTCATTGTTTTTCAAATTTTGCAAAGCATCAGATGATGGTCTACTGAGGAAAATGAAAAACCATCTTCCCAAGAAGGGACCCTGTTGACTATCAGGGACCTAGGACTAAATTTATAGGACATCTAGATTAGAGCCCTTGGCCCTGGTATGAGGTGCCAATGGCTGCCCACCTCCGGGCTACCACTTGGAAATTCCTTTCTTGGCTCAACCTGCATTCTCTGGGACTCTCTCTGTGTAGTTTCTTCATCTAGGCTGAGTTCTGACTGCAGGATGGCTGACTTCCTCAGGCACTGTCTCTAGGATCTTTGGAAAGGTCCAGAAACACAGATTAGGAATGGGTGGTTGTGACACAAGGAGACCTTGACCAGGAGCTGATTCCCAGCTCCCAGCCTCCCTGACGTCAGTCCCTGAAGCACAAGTCACTTGTCTGTCCCATGTCCTTCTTGTCCCAGCTGCGTGGATGATGCTAAGAGCCTTCAAAACCCAGGGACGTCCAGGACCTGGAGTAGGCTGGCAACTGTGGGGATTTTATTTATTTATATTTTAAGTTAAAAAAATTTAAGAAGGAAAGAACATGAATGTAGAGCCCCACTACCACAAACTAGGCAGGCAAGTTTCTCACATTTGGGGAAATCGCGGGGGTCACGAAATCCAGAGTGCAATGGATAAACTTGCCCTTCGTGATCATGGGGTCCCCTGCCAAGTAGTATGTGAAGTTGGATTGGTAAGTTTCCTCCAGACACTCATGTGCCATGTGTCCTCTCTACACACATGTGCCATGAGTCTTCTCTACACTCATGTGCTGTGTGTTTTCTCTACACTCATGTGCCGTGTGTCCTTTCTACACACGCGCTATGTGCCCTCTCTACACTCACGTGCTGTGTACCCTCTCTGCACACATGTGCCATGTGCCCTCTCTACACTCATGTGCCGTGTGTCCTCTCTACACACACATGCTGTGCATTCTCTCTATGAAGTTGCTTAGAACAGTGTCAGAACCCCACTTCTTCACAAGTAAATCTGGGCCCTCTTAGAGCTAGGGAACCTTTCTATCAGTCCCTCGTGTCCAGGAATCATCCATACTGCTGTGGGTGTTACCAGGGTCACCCAGCTGGGATTTCTACACCACCCTACAAGTGCTGGCCTGGGCAGTCTCTGAGATTGCTGGTCTGAGGCACCACTGGGGTCCTGGACCAACTTCCCAGATGTGCCCATGTGCGCAAGCCTCTGTTCTCACACGCGCCCGGTTTCCTTCTCTGAAGACAGGAAAGTAATAGTAACTTGGCAGACTGCCGCGTGAATCAAACTCACCTGAGAGCATCTGGAACCAGGATGGCGCTGGCTGGAATCACCACCTCCTCCCATCTTCCCGTGTGATGATGGGGCACTGGAAATAAGTCTGTCTGAGGATAAACAACAGCGTGGTTTCGTTGAATACATCGTGTGTGCACCAGTGCACGGTCTGGCTGGTTTTCATTTCTCCCACGGTGCTTGTTTCCAGCATGTAGGTCTGGGCCTGTCTGTTTCAGACAGTGAGCCCCTGGGGGAGGGGTTGGGGCCAACTATGACTGTGACAACGACAGCAGCCACCTTACAGTTGCCACTGCCTGTGACTTCCGTAGCACCTCTGGGAGGCAGCAATGACATACAGGGTCAAAGTGGACAAGAGATGGTAGAAGGGCATACAGCTGGCTGATGGAGGACTCTCATTGGTTAATAAAGAAACTGCCTTGGCTTTTTCATAGGGCAGGATTTAGATAGGTAGAGTAGACAGAACAGAATGCTGGGAAGAAGGGAAGTGAGGCAGCCACCTCAAGCAGTCGCCATGACTCTCCTCTCTGAGATGGATGCAGGCTAGAATCTTCCTGGTAAGCCTCCCCTCGTGGTGCTACACAGATTACTAAATATGGGTTAATCAAGATGTGAGAGAATTAGCTAATAAGAGGCTGAAACTAATGGGCCAGGCTGTGTTTAAATGAACACAATTTGTGTGTTGTTATTTTGGGGCATAAGATAGCCAGGAGGCCAGGAGCCGGGAGGGAATGCAGCCCACTGCTCCATCTACAGCTGGCTGTGGCAGCAGAACCAGACCTAGAACCTGGAGTCATTGTATACACATGTGCACTTGCATGCGCACACACAAAGACCAGATGCCAGTGCTGGGCGTTTCCCTCTATTACTTGTCACCATGTGTGTTGGAGACAGGGCCCTGTCAGGGAACCCAGAGCCTGCCATTTTCACTGGTTTCCACATGGCCTAACAGTGCAGTATGTTTATAAGAAAGGATTTTCCTGCCACTCTCCAGGTCTGCTATCCAGGGTGGGTGAGGGCTGAGTCATAACGCTCAGGGATGCAGAGTCATAAGCTATGGTCCTGTCCCTGCATCCCCGAGGGAGGAGCAGAGCAGAGGATCACGGCTAGTGTGGCTGATAGTATTATGGTCTGCCTGCAGGTCTGTCTTGTGTTGAAGAGTGATGGGGAGTGGAGTCAGTCACTCTACTAGCTGTACCCCCCCCCCGCCCCCTCCTGATCTTCCTGACATGTTCCACCCAGTAACTTACCACACACAGGGAAAGCGAGAACGCCCCTGGCTGTGCTGGTTTTGTAATCTAGTTGATAAATTAACAAGAAAATGGAAGTAGGCAAATGAATACTCCAGAGAATAATGGAGGGAGAGAGAAAGAGAGAGGGAGAGAGAACACAGAGACAGAGAAGAGAGAGAGATACAGAGAGAAAGATACAGAGATAAAGAGAAAACAGAGACAGACATTACAGAGAGAGAGCTCGCATGAGAGAGAAAGAGAGAGAGAGAATATCAGCAAGAATAAAGTTTAAATAGATTCTGGCTGAGTATGGGAAGCCGGGGTTCATCTGACAGGCTACCTGAGATTCCAGGTGTGACATAAGAAGGGCATGGCCTCTGGCCATCAATGGAGGGCAAGGAAAGGCACACCTGAACACAGGGAGTCGGGGGCATTGTGGTTCCACCTAACCTCCCTCATGGCTCCAGGCTCTGGCAAACACATGGCTTTTATTTTCCTATAAGGCCATTTTCTGATTGGGAGGGTACGTTGCTCTAACTGCAAGTAAACTGTAGGCTCACCCAGCAGCAAGGCTTGTGGGAAAAGAGCCCAGCCAGATTAGTTTCCCCTTTAATGGTTCAGAACTGGAAAACACAGAAAGAAGGGGATAGTGGTGGGTGGGTGTGCTAGATAATTTCTTCACGGCTGGGACAAAATACCCGACAAAAGCAATTTAAAGAAGGGCAGCTTGTTTTGACATGTGAAAGTATATCATGTGGGGGAGGGGCTTGTGGTCACGTGGTGTGTGCAGCCCTGCAGCCAGGAAGGAGGGATGCTCAGCTCACTCTTCTGTTACAAACAAATCACCACAGGAAATGGCTCAACAGTTACAGTCCCTTGTTGCTCCAGCAGGGCGCCCATGTTTGGTTCCCAGCAGTTACATGGTAGCTTACAACCACCCATAATGTTCAATTCTAGGGGATCTGTTGCCCTCTTCTGACCTCTATGGGCATCAGGCGCACATATAGTGCATATACATATATCCAGGAAAAACATTCATACGCACAAAATTAAATAAATAAATATTTACAACATTTTTTACATTTTTTTCTTTATGTCCATTTGTCCGTACATATGTGGAGGTCAGAGAACAACTCGTGGGAGGGAGTCAGTTCTCTCCTATCATGAGGACTTTGGCATTGAACTCCAGTCGTCAGGCTTGATGGCAAGCAGCTTTCCCTGCTAAGACTTCTTGCTGGCCTACACATTCTCTTCTTTATTTAGTGTGGAACTCCAGCCAATGGGAAGGTACTGTCTAGTCAGGGTGGGTCTTCCTCCATCACTTAAACCTCTCTGGAAACACCCTCATGGATACGCCCAGATTTTTGTCTCTTAGAAGATTCTAAGTCTTAGCAAACAAGCTAAGGTTGAGAGAAGCCAAAGACTGGGGGACTGAAGGGACATGCTGTAGAAGAGAGAAGGAAAGACCCAGGAGGAAGTCATAACGACAGCGGGACACTGGGTAGAAGATGGCCAGACTTCCACTGCCCAGGACAGGAAGCTGCTACCCAACCAGAACCAACTTCCTGCTGCCGTCCTTGCTGCCCCGCCTGTTTGCCTTTCTCTGGGTTCCCAAGTCAAGAAACCCTCTTGACAAGAGGACACACTGCCCAATCTTGCTCATACACACAGAATTTGCGAAACTTAATGGATGCCTTGGTGGCCTAAAGAGGAAGGGGCAGACACACATGCATATGCTTTTCCATGTGAATGCGTGTCCAAACTCACTTCCAACACAGGAGTCCTGTGTGGGGCAAGCAGCAGGACTCTGGAGACTGCTGAGGGAGGGGACACGCAGGGGCCAGCCTGGAAGACCTCCTGTGGCGTTCATTTGGCAGAACTCTTGGTTGTAGCAGATTGAAATGCTGATGTCACTTCCCTCCAGAAGGAAGGTGCCATTTGAGATCAAATTATTACATCATACATTGAGAATCTGATGAATGTGGAGAATGAAAATGTGGCCCTTAGGATCTGAGGTGGAGCCATATGATGTTGGTTAAGAGCTGAAGACAATGGTACAGCGGGGACCAATTTTACCTTCTCTCTGCCCAAGGCTCTCCAGAGTGGCTGGCCCTTCTCCACGGTGGTTCTTTAGACACATTGAATATGTGATCATGACCATGTCTTCCTGGCACCCACTCGCTACTGTTTGGATTATAGTTTGTGTCTGGAGGGTGGTGGTGGTAGTGTCTTGTATCCCTGGACCCTGGATCTGTAGTCAGGTCTCTTCTCCGGCACTCTGGAGACCTTTGGCAAGTCACAGATGTCTCTATGCCCATCTCCTCATGTGAAAACGGGAATGCTGCCCTTGGCTGCCTTGTAGCAATGTTAGCCTCTCTTCTAGAGGTGGGGACAAAATGGCAGTGCTTGAGAAAGGTTTGTAAATGGGGCGTGGTGACAACTGAGGAGGTGACCTTGCTTTCTCCTTGTAAGTCTCCCCCCCCCCCAGCTGGGCCAAAGTCACATTATCACACCCTCCTCCCCCGGAATGGATAGGGGTAGCTTAACAAATAGCTGTTGAATGCTATCACAGGCTGCTCACACACTCCTCGTTAACACTTGGCTGGGGCCTCTGGAGGATTCGCCTTGCTGTGCTGCAGATGAGCCGCTCAGGTGCACGTGACCACAGAAGGCTTCAGAGCCTTGCCAAGAGAGAATAAACAGCAGCCATGCACCCAAGTTCAGGGTGTTTTGAAAGCATGAAAAACCAATGAGTGAAAGACTGGGGGAGAAAGCAGCTCGTGGGAACCCTTCACCATTCACAGAGGTAGGGCAGGGCGGAGAAAGTGTTCAGTGAATTCTTCTAAGAGCTTCCAGAGAAGGTGGTTTCCAGGAACTGGTGGGCTGGGGCTGGGCTAGGCTTTTGGAGAAGGGGTCACAGAACACTCGAGGGTCAGTGGCTTCTGCAGCTGGGGTGGTAAGATGTCATCCGAGAGGTTCAGTTCCCTTGGTGACAGATTAGTTAGAGGTGTGTATTTATGTAGCACACATGTGAGAAACATTTTAGAGAAATCCTAACTAGAGATCTCTGTACATTGTACCCGATAAAGACGTCCTGGCTTTGTTGTTTAGAACTGGAACCTAGAAACGGAACCTGGAGAAGTGGCTGAACAAAGAGGGCAGGCACCCTGTTTCAATCTAGCTTAGAATTTAGTTCAGCTGCAGCTCGGTGCTGTTCAGTTGATGCTCCATCGCTTCCTCCTACAGCTCCCAAAGCTGCAGACATAACCTCCATAGGTTTACTCCTTAGGAGGAAGGAAGAAGGGGGGGGCACCAGATGCTTTATTCCCATTTCAGAACGGGAAACTGAGGCACGGAGCAGGGTGAGGGACTTAGTAGGGATGGGAGGAGCCACCTGTAGAACTGAGAACAAACTGGGATTTGGTTAAGAGTGGCTGCCATCCAGTACACTGTGTGTGTGTGCATGTGTGTGTGCATTGTGTGTGCATGTGTGTGTGTGTGTGCATGTGTGTGTGCATTGTGTGTGCATGTGTGTGTGTGTGCATGTGTGTGTGTATTGTGTGTGCATGTGTGTGTGTGTGCATGTGTGTGTGTGTTCCTGTTCATGTTCCTCTCTGATCCTCACCATTCAAATGGGACACACTGGAGATGACACACTTTAAAAAGGGACCCCCCTTTTCTGAGTAACATGTGCTATTAGGCACATCACATAGTGTTTCTTAATGGGATGTGCTTATCTATAAATAAGAAATATCAGTCATCCCTACCTTGTGGCATTGTTGGGGGGGCTCATTGAGGTTACTCAGATCTAAATATCAGAATCCATTTCTGAACTCCAGTGAACACACTAGACGTCAGTCAGCAGTGCCCACTTGGTAGAGACCACACACTGGAGGTACTGACCTCAGACCGCTTACTACTTCCTTCTGTGGGAGGAGCTGTGTTAGTCAGCCTGGATACAGACTAATAGAATGGGAGTCTGTGCTCCGTTACATCGACTTTCCTAGTCGTGCTCTGGAGTAGGGGAGCTAGCTAGTCTTGGATGCCGACCATGTGCTGAGTGTGTTACATAAGGGATTCTCAGCCCCCCTGCTTCCACAAGGAGCTGCTAAACTCTAAGGAATTGCCCATCCAACTCCTTTTCAGTCTTTCTTCTCAGCTCCCCTGGCACCTGTTCTTCCTCTTAGAAGCGAGCTTTGCCTCAGAGCCCGCCCCCAGCTATTCTTGTTTCATGGTGGCTTCTACCTTGGAAGACTGTTTCCCTTCCAATACCACAGACGACTGCCAACCCTACACCAATTCTCCAGGCTTCAGACTAAACAGTCAATTACCAATTACCTCCCAGAATTTTCCTGTTAAGTACATCCAATTCCCCACATTCCAAATAGAACTTACCGTCTTCCTTACATACTTTTTCATGATCCCTAGTCTGGTGAGCAACACACCATCAAAGCCCTCCCTACCCCCACCCGCCCCCTTGCTGGAGCTAGAAATTGATTGGAACGCTCCCTTCCCGTCCCATCTCCACATCCCTCTGAAATCAAGTCTTGCCGATCTGCTCTCCTCCACATCTCTTTCTCCATCTAGCTTCTGGTTCTAATTTAGACCCTCATTTTCTGTTGGCTTTCAGTCTTGCTTCCCTGAGCATCAACCTCAGTTCCTTTTCATCAGAGAAACACATTCACGAGTTTGTAGGGTAGCATGTTGCGTGCCTAGCTTCCTATCGTACTTAAATGAATGAGAAGCCACCCATGGACTCATCTTACTTTCTGGCTTCCCACTGTCTCTCTCCCCAGATGGGAGACTACCTCTGGTCCCTGCTGTCTGGCCTGACACACCTATCCTCCTATTTATCTCAGCTTGAGGTTCACATCTGATGGGCGTATCCTCCTGATTTACCACCTCTGCCTTAGCACAACCTCCCCCCCCCCACCCCCAGTTATCCAAGCTTGTCACCTGGTTGAAATTCTCTTGAGAGTGATGGCCAAGATTTAGTCGTGTGTCTCCCTGGTCCACCCTGGTGTTTAGCAAATAAGAAGAATTCAACCCATGCCTACTGACTGAATAATGAAGTTACACAAGATTTAAACCAGGTTTAACTACCGAGCAGAGGGGAGCCAAGCTCTGGTTCTTTCCACTAGAGGGCACTCTCGCCGTGCTCTTCACAACCCGTTGCTCCTCACAGCTCTAAGCGAGCTGGCCAAGGCGCTCAGGGTCTGGTGGCCTGCTTCCTTGCTGGGCTCCCGTCAGTCTCTTCAGAGCATCCTGTATTTCTCTATTTGCTCGTCTCATGCCATGTTTGCCCTGGACACACACAACGCTTAACCGCAGCAAATGCAGACCTTTTCTCACGCCTTTAGTTCTGGCCAAAATTTGTTTAAGTCGTAAGAGAACATTAATTATTGACAGTTTTTTGAGGGTTCCAGCCTCCTGTTGCTTTAATGCTTTTGAGCAACACAGGATGTTTTTGTTATGTAAGTGGACATATGTTTTTGGTAGAAGGGTTGGGGTTGCCTGAGAGACCCTCAGATCAGACCCCGTTGCCAGGGTTGCCTGGCAATGCTTGGCCTTGACTATCATTCTCGGGTGTATACTCATCAATATATGCATCTCACAGTATACCTGGGTGCCCAGTACATGACCCTTTTAAAGTTGGTGCCCAGTTGTGACGTAAGCTTCTCTCATGTTTTAGGAAGACTATTGCATACACATTGCATTCTTCAACCTCACCCTCAATGACGCCTCTTCATGGCGTTCCATAGGGCTCGGCTCTATGAAACGACAAATCCTCGCGGTCGATACTGCGTGTCTCTTTTTAGAGACGGCGGGGATTATGCAAGAGTGATATCAAAGGAGGACTATCAAGCGGTCCAGGCTTTGTGCTGCTGGAAAGTCAGTGACAGCAAAGGGGGCTGGGACACAAGACCGTGTCTTCCTGTACCATGGGGCCCAATCCCCATCACCCCATGATATGGGGTTAAAGAAGGAGTGTTTTCATGCAGAGGAAGTTCCTGGGGCTTGTGTGTAGGGCAGAGATAGGGAAGGGGGAGAGGAGAGGGAAGAAAGTTAAAAGCTGTTGGCTAAGGGAAGTATCGGGAGGGCTGGTGAGGTGGGGTACTGTGGAGACAGTTTCAGTTGCTTGGCCGGGAACAGTCAAAAGAGAGTCCTGGGTGGGGGACTCTACCTTGATCAAAGGAAAGCATATGGGGAAAGAAGATTATAAAATACCTATGGTTTATTATTTGATTGCCTTTTAATAATTGGAGAAATTCCAGAACATTTTGAATCACATATTTTTTTTCCTATTCTTGGTTGTTAGAATCTTGTTTAAATGAGACTTTATTGAGCCAGGATCACAAAAATACTCTGGGACTGTGTGGGTAGAATGAGGGTCATGGAGTAATAACTGGATAACTGGTCACCCTCGCATCTCTGAAAAGAGACACACAGGACTGAACGCAGGAATTTAAGTGCAGATCCACAGCCCAAAGCCCTGTGGAGCTCCATGATGAGGAGCAGTTATAAATGAGGCGGAATACTTACATCCTATTCTTTAAAATATACCAGTGAAGCTTATTTCATAAGGGTAGGACTCCTCCTTTACGATGTGAGATCTGCTAAGTTTGACTGAGCATCTGTGGAGGATACTAGGCTTCTAGAATCCCTTTCAGTTCTGAAGTCTGGGGCTTCATTAAAATGGCTAGTTGCCAGGCCGGTTGAGTATCTTTCCTGTTGCTCCCACAGATAGTCTATAAAAAGCAGGGGTGCAAAAGGAGATTGTGGGCTTCTGACCCACGATGGAGGCTTCTTTCTAGCAGCGAACCTAACCCTAAAATCACCCTCCCCTAACCACTGAGAGGTCACCCTGCATCACTGTGCATATAGTCAGAACCAGGTTAGCTCCAGGAATAGCTGCTGAGGACATCCTACTTTCTGCAACAGTGTGGGTGCTGGAGGCACACGTACCTCAGAGACACAGCCACCCAAAGTCAACTCTGAGAGACGGAGCTGTGGGAGCCAACAGCAGTAAAGAAGCGGTCCAACGCATGGCTAGAAATAAGCACCAGGAGGGAGTATGACAGCTGAGAACAAGCTTTGTTGAATAGCCCATTTATGTGTGCGTGTGCACGTGCGTGTTAACATGTTCCTTTGTGTGTGTACATGTGGAGGTTAGTGGACAATATCAGGTGACATCCCCAGGAACACTGCCCACCTTCTTTGGGACAAGGTCTCTCATCGGGCCTGGAACTCACCATTAGACGAGGCTGGCCAGAGGGCACTAGGCCTCCCCCTGCCTCTGCCTCCCCAGCCTTGGGATTCCAGGTGTGCACTATAACATCTGGCATTTTTTGCATGGGTTCTGGGGGTTGAGTTGAGTCTACAAGTCAACTGACCATCTCCCCTGTCCTGAAGAGGCCATCGCTCAGTAAATCCTAAGGGGTGAACAGGGGCTTCCCAAGCCAGTGAAGACTGGGGAAGGACATTCCACAGGCTAAAGAGTGACTGTGTGAGCCCAGGTAATGAATGAATGGGAGATCTAGGGCCAGGGAGGATAGGAAGGTCCAGTTAGAAAGTTGTGTGCCGTGAAAGGGCAAACTGGAGAGCTTTGTCCTCCGTGCTAAGGAGGCCAGTTTTGTCCTCCAGAGGCTGTGGACTCCTGGTGTTCTAAAATCTTAGCACTCTTTGGTGGATTTGCTGTGCCGTTCTTAGGATTTAAACCAGGTATGTGATTTTTCTTCTTTTATGGGGCTGATGCTGGTGTTCTGAGCAGAAATGCATTAGGGCTGTGTGTGTGTGTGTGTGTGTGTGTGTGTGTGTGTGTGTGTGTGTGTGCATCAATGGTATAGCGAAAGTAGCGACTCTGGGTTCGTTGCTCCTCTATTTCCTCTGTATATGTTCGCTCTGGGATGTTCACTTCCTCGGGACACTTGGTGTTGGACACATTCAGCCTGGGATCTTTTAAGGCCACTAAGTCAGAGTTGTTCTTACGGTTTAGATTTGTTTCGGGTCTTTGCAAAGAAAAATTCCCTCGCTATTTGTTTTTCGAATTTCTTCCTTCTCCCTCTCGAATTCCATGCTTGTTTAATCTTGTTTAAACAATTAGGATTGCTTTACGAAAGCCACAGTTGGAGCACTTTGGGGAGGGGCCTGGGGACTGTCACCTCTAGCGGTCCTCTCTTCCTCTAGAGCCTTTCCCATGCTCGCCCTTCTGCCAGCTGGCTATCATGTGAGAGGCACCAGGTGACCCAGCACCCCTCCAAGGGCCAGCTCTGGGGACGCTGGGTGGCAATGGCTTGCTCTTTGTGTGAGAAGGGTTTGCTGTTTTGTATTTGTTCTTCTTCCTTCTCTTCCTCCTCATCCTTCTCTTCTTCCTCCTTCTCACATTTAATTAAAACTCCTGGACCCTAACCGGGCACAACTGTGAGAGGCAGCCTGAGGCTGGCTGGATGGCTCGAGACCCTCTCTCCCGTCCTGTTTCCACTGGAGTGCACCAGGGTTAAGCCTGTGCGGGAGAGACCCTCTGGTTTAAGGTATACAGACATTTTCTTTTCTCTTCCACTTCACTTCTGGAGCCTCAGCTCCTCGGAGTTTGCCAGGAGCTGTCTGTGACTCCTGACAGCTGGGAGTTTGGGGCAGGAACTTGGAGGAGCCTGAGGGCTGAAATTTAGAATCCTTGCAGCAGGCATGGGAGTCACAGTGGTTCACTGGGAAGTGTGAGAAATTGGGCCAGGTATGTTTAAAATGTGGCTCACTTAGTCCTGGTGATAACGAGCTAGTGCTTGATGAGTACTTCCTTTAACTGGGCACTTGGCCCCTTCCTCAGCCACCCCACCTGGGGCACATACACAGGTGGAACCTGAGGCTTGGAGCAGTCACATTAGGTAAAGAAATGGCCTTGGTTCCTGGGGAGGGAACCAGTAAGCTTAAACTCCCGTGCTCTTCCACTGTGTCTACGCGGCAAGGGTGGGAGTTGATGTTTTGAAAGTCAGGACGATTTTCCAGCATGCCATCAAATATGATCTATTGAATTTCCTCAAACGAGCAAGGCACAATGCTCCTCCAGCAAACATGTGATTGCAGTCCCTTCATGCCACATGAAACCTCCAGCACGCGCAGTCTGGATCATGGAAAGCAAGTGCAGGAAGACACAGGCTCCTGCCGCTTTCCCAAGAATCGTTTCTCCTCATTCATTCATTTTGTGTCAGGCCAGTTCTGGCTAACGGACAAGTGCCAACAGGCACTAAGGTGGAGCAAAAATGTACGAGAGTCTCCAGCTGAGGAAAGTCTGTATGATCACACATTTTTAGTGCACCGGGATTGATTTAGGCCGCGCACCCTCCAGGCAAGCTTTCTCAGCAACAGCCTCGAAGATTCTCCAATTCAGAGCCGCACTGAGCATGAATAGGGGAGCAGGTATGTGCAAGGGAGGGCTTGTCCCAAAGTGTGAAACTAGCTTCTGAGCCAGGGGTGATGCTGGGTGTCATCTCACAGTCAATCAATCTTCTGTGTCCTTTCTGCTTAGGTCACGGTCAAGATGATCTAAAACGTTCAAGCACACTGACTGGCCTATGGACTTGACCTAAGAGTGCCAGAGGAGGGGCATAGGTGGGAAGGTACCATCTTCCTAGACTTTTAGTAATGGCTGGGGATGCAATCCCCCAAGTGAATAACCCAGCGGTTTGTTCTCTTTCTGGAAAGTCCTAAAACAGACGCAGGTCCACACACCATCTCATTCCTGTGTCAGTCACTTTGTGTCTGTGATAAAACACCACGACCAAGACAACTTATAAAGAAAGCATTGAATTGGGCTCACAGCTTCAGAGGGTTCAGAGTCCATCATGGTGGGGCAGTACAGCAGCAGGAAGCAGGCGTGTTGGCTGGAGCCGCTGCACCCACACCTCTTGATCTCTGTGCAGGATGCAGACAGCATACTGGGAATGGTGAAAGTCTTTCAAAACCTTCAAACCTGCTCCCGGCGGCATGCCTCATTCAACAAGGCCTGGGACCAAGTATTTAAACATATGAGCCTATGGCCCACATTGCACTCCCTGGTACCCATAGGCTTGTGATCATATCCCAATACAAAATGCATTGGGTCCAACTTCAAAGGTTTCCATGGCTTTTCAGTCTCAACACTGTTTAGAAGTTCAAAGTCTTTTAATTGTAACCCCCATAAAATAAAAAGCAAATTACATGCTTAAAGCATACAGTGGCACAGAATATATATATTACCATTATGAGCAGGAGCAATCAGAGAATAATGAGGAAATACTTGACCAAAGCAAGAAGAAACCTGGCAGGGTAAACTCCAAATCTTGTCGTACCATGTCCGAGTCAAATGGCTTAGATAGCTCTTCCCGTCCAGCTTTCCTGCCCACAGCACACTTCTCTTGGGTGGCTTCTCCTCCCCGTGTTCTCTGTGTGCAGCTTTCTTTGTCAGGAATCCCATAGATCTGGTACCTCCAACAGCCTGGAATCTCTAATGCAACCCAGGCTTCACCTTCACAACCTCACCTGCAATGGCGTCTCAGAACTCCATGCCCCAGGGACTCCGCTGTCACACGTCTGTCCTCCAAGCCTCTCCCTAGCCAGGGAAGAAGATTCCATTAATATTTAACTCGTGTGTCCTTGTTAGCTCTAAAGCCAGAACCGCATGAACAACACTGCCCCGTTCACGTGCTTGCTTGGGACGGAGCCTGGGCTCCTTTAAGTCACCTTTCTAGCAGCTTTTTGTTTGTTGTTGCTTTTAGAAATATTTATTTGTTATTTTTTATCTGTATGGGTGTTTTGCTTGCACAAATGTCTGTATCACATGTGTGCAGTACCCATGGAGGCCAGAAGAGGGCACTGGATCCTCTGGGACTGGAGTTGCAGATGGTTGTGACCTGTCAGGCCGGGAACAGAGCCCTGGTTCTCTGGAATAGCAGTCAGTGATCTTAAGCAACGAGCCATCTCTCCAGCCATTGCTGCTTTTCAGGAACAGAAAATTCCTTAGACCTTTTCTTTAAAAAAAAAAAAATCCTGGGAGCCTACCTGGGGGGGGCCTTGCCCTGAGGCCACTCCTTCCTTTATTCCAGTTTGGGGCAAGCCTCTCCTTAGTTTCCTAGTTTCTGTCAGCACAAGTCTTGGCTCCAAGTTTAAATTTCTTGGTGCTTTACATTTTTTTTTTTATTACTTTCTGCCCCATTTGCTCTTTCTCATTGCAGATCTGAACAAGAGTGGGATTGCTAATAAACACCGAGAGAGTCAATATGAGGCTGCCTTGAAATCTCCTTGGCCAAAGAAATCAGTTCACCATTTTTTAGTTTAGCCTCAAGCAAGTTCTAAAGTCAAGGACAGAAAGTAGCCTGATAAAAATATCACAAGGAGGATCTCTAGCCTAATTGCTAATATTATCCCCTGCTGAAGCCTCTTTATGGAGCTGGGCCTCCATAGTCCATATGACTCTCAGCATTACCTTCCAGGCTCTTACTAAGAAGACCTGTTTATGTTCTGCCTATAGCATTCAATCATTTTTCTAGTGCGAAGTCCCCAAATCTTCTACGTGCCTCCAGACCCCAGCATAGTACGGTTTATCACAGTAAGAGCTCACTCCCTGGACCTAACTTCTGTCTTGTTACTTTTCTATGGTTGTGAAGAGACATCATGACCAAAGGAAATTATAACTTGTCTAACTGGGCTTAGCGTTTCAGAGGGGTTGAGAGTTCAGCCTGGTAGGGCAGCTTGGCAGCTGGCAGTGGGCAAGCTGTTGGGAACAGCTGGAAGTTTGCATTGTAGCCTTCAAGCAGGAGGCAGAGAGCACACTGGGAACGATGTGAGTCTTTTAAGACGTCAGAGCCCACTCCCAGTGACACAGCTCCTCTAACACCTTGCAATCCTTCCCAAACAGTTCCAGCAACTGGGGTCTAAGTATTTAAACATATGAGCCCAT